>NW_016160785.1:640-1490 GCF_001687245.7 Rhagoletis zephyria | reverse complement strand
TTATATCCACGTATCCTCTGGGTATCAACCAAACACTCGTTTGGGAGCGATCTAAAGTGAGAAGGCGTAAAACTTCGCGTGCGCTGGGTTTGGGTCCCGCCACGTTAAAACCCCGCCCAATGAAAAATTCCAAACAGCCTCGGATGAGACCCCCTTTTTCTGATGACGACCACGGCAAACGTATAAAGGACTATGATTTAAGGGTATGCACCTGGAATATCCGGACCGTTAATGGGGAAGGTGCCTCTGCCCGGCTGGTTGATGTCCTCGGGAAGACAAAGGCTGACATCACCGCCATCCAAGAAATGCGATGGACGGGGCAAGGAAAGGTAAGCGTGAAGCGTTGCGACGTCTACTACACTTGCCACGTAAAGTAGCGCAAATTCGGTACTGGATTCGTGGTAGGAGAGAGACTCCGTCGGCGAGTACTGGCGTTCACCCCGGTGGACGAACGTCTAGCCATAGTCCGCATCAAAGCTAGATTCTTCAACATCTCGCTCATCTGCGCGACTGAAGAGAAGGATGAGGCGTCCAAGGATCTGTTATATCAGCGCTTGGAACGTACATATGAGCGCTGCCCCCGACACGATGTTAAAATCGTGCTTGGCGATTTTAATGCCAAGGTGGGCAAGGAAGGGATCTTTGGCGCCACTGTCGGAAAATTCAGCCTCCACGACGAAACGTCCGATAACGGACTGAGGGTTATCGACTTCGCCGGGGCCCGAAACATGGTAATATGTAGTACTAGGTTCCAGCATAAGAACATCAACCCAGCTACTTGGCTGTCTCCAGATCGAAATACGAGAAACCAAATCGATCATGTTGTGATAGACGGAAGGCATGCTTCAAG
>NW_016160785.1:0-560 GCF_001687245.7 Rhagoletis zephyria | reverse complement strand
GGTCTTCGTTGGTCTTGTCAAAAATGTAGATCAACCGAAGTTGATTTATTTAAATTCTTCAGGCAGTCCAGAAATGGTTTTTCTGAGATCGGGAAGGATCTGTCGGCGCTTGTTGAGAAATTTAAGCATTACGAAAAAATGTTTAGATCTTTCACTTGTCTCGACGACCCTCCACACTCTGAAGAATGCCGTGAAAATAAAGGTGGGCATGTTATTAGTCCACCTAAAAAGACAGCCACGGATCCTGGTAAAAAAAATCCTCCATCCCAGCCCTTAGAACTTATTAATTTATCTTCTCCATGCCCTCAGGCATTGGAGCCTCCGATTTCTAAAGCCATATCCACTAGGTCTACTTCAAAAAATAGTCAAACCGTTGATTTAACAGTGTTGCCATCAACATCTCAAGCTCCACTGTCTAACTTAGTTNCCCGACTCACACACCTGCTCTCTGAGAGCATTCTTCAACAACCCGGCATACGCGAGCAGTGGAACCACATTTCCCGATCATTAATACCGCCGCCGAAGAAGTAGTTGGATTTCAGCTAGCCCGAAAGAACAAC
>NW_016160784.1:50859-59492 GCF_001687245.7 Rhagoletis zephyria | reverse complement strand
GCTTAAAATTAATATCTGGCTGTTTGCATTGTTCCATTGTGCCCAGTATGCCTTTGCGATGGGGCTTTCCGCTGCCATGTGCTCCTTAGACCGCCTTCTGTCCACCTGCAGTCCATGCATCAAAAGCTCCAGATCTGGATCTTCCTGCTGACACTTTCGTAGCTGTTCTTCCTTCCACTCTTCCGCTGGTGTTATTGTCGTTAGACGGACGTCTATAATGTCCTCTTTTCCCTCAGCTTTTGAGCAGTGTTTACATCCTAGGCCACATGGTCGGCGGGACATGGCATCAGCATTACCGTGGACACTTCCTTTGCGGTGCCCAATAGCGAAGTCATAACTTTGCAGTGCCTCAATCCACCGAGCTAGCTGTCCTTTTGGACTCTTAAACTGTAGTAGCCACTTCAGCGCTGCATGGTCCGTTCGAACTCCGAAACGTTGCCCATATAGTTACTTGTGGAAATGTTTGACGCACTCCACCAACGCTAGTAGTTCTCTCCGAGTTACGCAGTAGTTCCTTTCTAGTTTTCCAATCGACCAGCTATAGTAGGCAGCCACCTTCTCCTGCCCATCAATTACCTGCGACAGTACGCCCCCTATGGCATAACCACTAGCATCCGTATCCAAAATAAACGTTGCACCTGGAACGGGATACGCTAGCATAGGTGCAATACATAGTCGTTCCTTCAGAGTCTGGNTGTCCTTCTGGATTCTTAAACTGTAGTAGCCACTTCAGCGCTGCATGGTCCGTTCGAACTCCGAAACGTTGCCCATAGAGGTACTTGTGGAAATGTTTGACGCACTCCACCAACGCTAGTAGTTCTCTCCGAGTTACGCAGTAGTTCCTTTCTAGTTTTCCAATCGACCAGCTATAGTAGGCAGCCACCTTCTCCTGCCCATCAATTACCTGCGACAGTACGCCCCCTATGGCATAACCACTAGCATCCGTATCCAAAATAAACGTTGCACCTGGAACGGGATACGCTAGCATAGGTGCAATACATAGTCGTTCCTTCAGAGTCTGGAAAGCCCTCTCCTGCTCCTTGTTCCGCTCTAAAGCTCTATTTTTCCTATTCAGCTCGTGAAGGCTATTAGCAATGCTGGCGAAATTCGGAACAAATCGGCGGTAGTAGGTGCATAGCCCAAGAAAACTTCGTAGTTCGTGCAGGTTCCTAGGTCTTGGCCAATCCTTTACTGCTTCTATCTTTTCCTTCGCAGTACAGACGCCCTCCGTTGTCACCTTGTGCCCTAAGTAGGAGGTGAACTACCTGAACAATGAGCACTATTTAGGACTTAGCTTCAGACCAGCGCCAGCTATCCTCTGGAAAACTTCTTCCAAATTGTTCAGGTGTTCCTCAAAGCTTTTACCCAATACGATAATGTCGTCTAGATACACCAAACATGTTTTCCAATGCAGTCCTTTGAGCACATGGTCCATAAGTCGTTCAAAAGTGGCAGGAGCGTTGCATAATCCAAAGGGCATCACCGTGAATTGCCACAGACCGTCTCCAACGCTGAAAGCTGTCTTCTCCTTATCCTCGTCACTTACCTCCACTTGCCAATAACCGCTCTTAAGGTCGAGTGTTGAGAACCACTTTGCTCCAGTCAACGAGTCCAGAGTGTCATCGATGCTGGGAAGACGATAGCTGTCCTTTTTCGTCACATCGTTTAGTTTCCGGTAGTCTACGCAGAACCGCATTTGACCATCCTTCTTCTTCACAAGTACTACCGGCGAACTCCATGGACTCGCTGATGGTTCAATCACACCACTCTCGCTCATTTCGTTTATTATTTGGCTAACAGTTTCACGTTTGGCAAGTGGAACACGCCGAGGAGCTTGACGGATTGGCCTTGCATCGCCAGTATCAATGCGATGTTTCACAACGTTAGTCCTGCCTGGTTTGTCGCCATCCTTGTCGAATATGTTGCAGTATCTTCGGAGAAGTTCCTTAGCCTTGTGCTGGTATTTTTCTTCCAACCCTTCCGTCCATGCATTAATGTCTTCCGCAATGTCATTCCCGCCAATGTAATCGCTTTCAGGTCGCTTTCTCGACATTGCCCCACTACAGTTCATCTTCGGAGTCTGACTGGTGATTTGAACTCATTGAGCACTCGAACTGGGATGCGTCCATCCTTGCGTCTTAGCCAGGGTTTTACCAATAAGTACGTCTGGTGTAGAAATTTGTGTTGCTTCAACAACCCACAATTTGTTTGTCACACAATCTCCATCAATCTTTGCCCATACAACTGCTTCTGACTTCGGTGGAATCTGCTCGCTTTCCTCTAGGATCACTCGCTTGCTGCTGTACGGTCCATCATACCCAAACCTAAGGGGCGCTTCCATGTTGTTATACGTCATAATCCTGTTCTTCACGTTGATCTGCATACCTTGATCAAGCAAGAAGTCTAATCCAATGATGACTTCATCTATAATCGCCGCGACTATGAACTTGTGTAACACCGTCACATTCNAAGTCTAATCCAATGATGACTTCATCCATAATCGCCGCGACTATGAACTTGTGTAACACCGTCACATTCCCTATTGCGACTTTGCATGTTACCTCTCCTACAACTTGGGTGTCCTCACCAGTTGCTGTCCTCAACCTTGCTCCAGGTAATGGCCTTACGTTAGTAACGTTGCTCGCTTTTCTTCCAATTCGCGCAACGGAGATTATTGGGCATTCAATTGTGGGAGCCAGCGCGCGCCCCTTGCTGCTGGCTCGTTTTAGTTTAACGACTGATTGGAGTTGGATTCGTCTCCTTCAGCCCTGCGTTTGCGTCCTGCTGAATTGTTGAGCGCACTGGAACTTGCGCTGCAATCATGGGCGAAGTGGCCTGGCTTTCCAAATTTAAAACATTTGCCAGAGCCATGCTTTTTCTCGCCCAGCATTTGGATAATCTTCTTCAGCATTTCATTTGTCTCGCCCGGTGTTTCCACTTCCACGCGATGTACTTTGTAGGCTGGTCTACTTAGGAGCGCTGCCGTTTCACGTGTCTGAGCATACGAGACCGTTTCAGCAAATGTTGGCTTTGGATTTGCATACGTCTCGCGCTTGGTATACACGTCCCGCATTCCGTTGATGAACCTCTGGATTTTTACTCTTTCGAGGTGCTCACCAGATGCATCTCCAATTGCCAAATGAGCCAACCTTTCAACCTCGGAGGCGAATTCCGGTAGAGTCTCGTTGGATTTCTGGCAGCGATTCTCCAGCTCCATCTGGTAAATCTGTCTCCTGTGCTCGCTACCATAACGTCTTTCCACTGCACCCATTAATGCATCGTAATTGTTCCTTTCACAGTCGGGAACAGTCTTCCAGATTTCCGCTGCAGGTCCTTTCAATGCGACGAATAACGCAGCGGATTTATCCTCCATGCTCCAACGATTTGCTGTAGCCGTCTTTTCGAACTGGAGCTTAAAGACCAACAAACAAAGGATGGAGTCTTTACCATGGGTGTGCTCGTCGAAGTAGCTGGACGATTCAACTGTAAATCACGAAGACGGCCTTCCAACTCCTCTACCTTTGCCTCGACTTTCTCCTGTCTCTCTTCGATTTTGTCCTGTATTTGTGTAATTTTTGCATCCTGTGCTTCCAGCTGGGATGATATACGTGTCTTTTGTGCCAGTAGCTGAGTTTCTAGCCGGGATGACACCTGCGCTGATACCTCTGAAGATATACATGTATCCAGTGCTTGCATCTGGAATGAAAGCTGTGATGACATCTGTGACATGCGTGTATCCTGTGCTTGCATCTGTGACGACAGCTGTGATGACATCTGTGACATGGCATCCAATAACGTTTTCATGTCTATAGCTGTTGATGAACTAAGAGCCTTTTGCTGTTCTTCAACCTTCCCGGACGTCTGCTGCATATCCTTCGACGAACAAGCGGCCTCATCCTTCTGTTCATCCTTTGCTGATGCATCGTCAAGTTTACCCTGGAAGTCGTATTTGTCCACGTCGAGGCTTTCTGCTTCCATAGCCTCTCGAAGCCGTGATAGTAACTCCACTTTTCTTCCGGAGGTTACTAACTTTCGCTTCTCCAACTCCTGTTTGAGATCCTCAATCCATAAGTCCTGAATTTTTGCCATTTCCAAAAGTTTATCCTTCGGGATCTATTTAACAATCCCACTTCTGACACCAATTGGTACGATTATCCTTGAAACCTCGTCCGGATTTCCCAAATCTCTCGGTTCGTATGACTGGATTGTTAAATAAATTTTAACGATGACCAAATTGTAGTACAATTAACTTTATTGTACAACAAACAATTGACAATACTCGCTAATACAGTAAAAACACTTTACATTACTTGTTAAAGCAATAACAACGTTAAACTTATAGCTTGCTTATTCACAACTCACTTCTCTGCTCACTTTACTTATAGCTTGCTGACTTGTAACTGTCCATCTCCGCTGTGTCGTGGCTCTTATATACCTGCGCTCGTACGCATGGTAACTCTCGAACGTTCTGAAGTTCATCGCTCATTCTCTTTCTCTCGCTGTTCGCAGTGTTCATCCAACTTGACGTTTCTCTTTGTGGAACATTCTACGTCATCCTCGAACATTCTGCCTATTTCTCGTTGTTTGCTTTGTGTTGCCGCAGTATTCGCCACAATATGCTAAGAGCAACTAACCTTGTTTGTAATAACAATAAGCATACTTACTGTCAATCGTTCCAACGTGCAGGAACACATAGCAGTGGTTTAGACTTAAGTTTTTCTAACCTTTTAACAAATGATTTTTCTTGGGATATCTCTAATGCATATCTGGGTAAAAGTCGCCATATCCCGATTATATTTGAATATCAGTCTTTAGCACCTCAACAATTCATAACCTTTAGATCTAACAAAAAACTCTACGAATCAATAACCGGCCTTACACTCTCAGCATTCATGATTAACAGAACCTTTCAAAACAGCTATTTCAAATGCAATAATGCAAATCCCCTCGGAAGAATGTAAGACCCCAAAATCATGGTGGCGAGGATCTCTTGCTCGCCTTTTCAGGAGAATGACAGCTGCACGAGCTAAGTTAAAACGATTCTGCAATCCAACTAACTATAAGCATTATACAGAAGCAGTCAAAATTTGGAATGAGGCCAATAACAAAGCCAAGAAGGAATCAAAGCAGGAACATCTAAATAACATAAGTAAAAGTAGCTCCGGTAGAGGATTCTGGACGTCAGTCCGACGCCACAAAGCTCTGGCGAGCAGCCCAAATATACGCGAACCTTGGGGCTCATTTAAAAACATAGAATTTTTTATACATCTGAAAGAACAAATACCCTCGGACACCCCAACCTACAATTATGTGTAAACAGCTTGTGAAAGCATTACACCCTTCGAAATTCAAGAGCTATACGACGTACTTATAAAGAAGACGAAAGCGACTGCGGCGGGACTGGACAAAAAAGACATGATCAAAAACTCTCTAAATCCAACTTGGAGAAGTTGATTGAGGCGTTAAACACTTTAACCAGCAATATGGTTGTAGAGGAATGGCGTAAAATAAAAATTGTTCCCATACTTAAAAAAGGTCTTAACTCCAGCTGTATTCAAAACTATAGACCAATATCACTTTTATCGGTTTATGTAAAACTAATCAATTTAATGCTTAAAAACAGATTGGAAGATGTGGTAAACAACCTGAATTTCCTGCCTAAAAGAAGCTGTGCGTATCGTAAAACAAAATCAGGATCTATGTGCATTAATGAATTATGTCACCTAATAGCAAAGCATAAAGGCATGGGACGCAAGGTAATAATGATGTCATTAGAAATTTCAAAAGCTTATGATTGCGTAAACTTACACAAACTCAGTCAAATCTTTGAACACTATAGCATACCAAATGAAATGTCCTCCTGAATTTTAAATTTTTTTCACAAAAGAACTCTAGGATCCGACTCTGTCACTGTAAATGGAGGTATTCCACAAGGATCATGCCTCAGCCCAATAGTATTTAATATATACACGACACCTCTTCACTCATTGCAGGTTGAACATACGGCAGTATTCCAATATGCGGATGACTTCCTGATTGTATCTTTTGACTATGACTTTGACGATACAGTTCAAAATCTTTCAACAAAAGCATTGTCCTTCAATGAAAAATATGCGGAATTAAACCTTAAATTCAACTTACTAAAAACTCAAACAATATACTTTGCTAAAGGCTCCAACAAGAAGGTAGATATAAAAATAAATAATATGGACATCAAGCAAACAAAAGTCATAAAATTCCTTGGAAGGTACTTTAATAACAGTTTATCAGTTTACAATCACTACAATAATATCATAAAGGATAGTACGATTAGTTTTTTTGATTTTGGCCGTTTTGTTATAATTTAATCGTTAATTTTGAGCTCCAGGCCGGTTATTAAATAAAACATAGATTTTGGTAGTTTTATTTATTACATTTATTGCTGTCGATATTTCGCCTTCAATCTGATGGCATCTTCAGGACTGAAAAACACCAAATGCATACATATTTACGTCAAATTACGAAAAAANATTAAATAAAACATAGATTTTGGTAGTTTTATTTATTACATTTATTGCTGTCGATATTTCGCCTTCAATCTGAAGGCATCTTCAGGACTGAAAAACACCAAATGCATACATATTTACGTCAAATTACAAAAAACTTACATCAAAAACGCAACTTACATTATTGAGTTTTTCCAATCGACTAATTCTATGTGCAGAAAAATATTAACAAACAAGCTCAAAGAACACTTAAACATAAACAAGAGAATTTAAGCAAGTCGAAATACCGTAAGTGTAAACAAAAAATATACAAACAACAATACATGAAGTGGTGGACAGTTGGACGGAGAGAATCTGTATGCAGATCAACACGGCATAGCATTGTTATTGTCGGACGAAGTACTGGTGGCGGACCGACGAACAATAACATGAACACATAAACACATGACACCTACGTTATTGGTTTTTGTGCGTGAGAATTAAATTGCGATAGACATGAGCGCAATTGTCTGTGTCCGTTTTAAAATTCATCCTTCTATTATTAGGGGTGTTCATGATGTGTAGCATCTCTAGAGTATAACGTTGATTGTAATTTCTCTCTTCCTGTAAGATTGCTACATTGTGAAAATCGGGATAATGTCCCATATATATTGTCCATAGAGTTATTCCTTAATTTTATGTTAGATTTATGAGCGGAAATCCTTGTCTTCAGTTTAGATTTGGATGTACCCACATATACCATATCGCATACGTGGGACCCGTCGCCATTGCATGGTATTCTGTAGATTACGTCAGATTTCTCATTTTTAGGAACTTTTTCTTTGGTGTTGGTGTATATTTGTTTTAAAGTATTATCATACGTGAACGCTATGTGAAATTTTTCTCTGTCAAACATTTTAATCCTCTCTGATAATCCTGGAACATATGTTGCCGATGTATAAATTTTCTTCTCATTCGATTTATCTTTATTGTACTTGTTATAGTAATCGCGGATGAGTTTGTTAATTAAGCCATGAGGAAATTCGTTTTTCTCCAGGATTTCTTTGATAATGCCAATATTTTTCTTGTGGTATATCTTATCACTTATGGTGAGTACTCTGCGGATGAAGTTGGTAGCCGTATTTATAATTGTCCTCCTCTCGTGGTAAGAATTGAAATTATGAGCCTCCCTGATGCTGTAGGTTTCTTATACCAGTCAACTGTTAATGCATTTTGTTTTCTGATTATTAGGGTGTCCAAGTATGGTAGTTGTCCTTCATTTTCTATTTCTATTGTGAATTTTAAAGTTTTGTTAAAATTGTCTAAATTGTGGAGCATCTTGTCTATGTTTTCCGTTTTTACAATCGCAAATAAATCATCAACATATTTGGTAAGTAGCCGTGGTTTGCTGTCCGAATCTTTTTCGAATTTATTTAAAAGTTCTTTCATAACTATATCCGCTATGACAGGTGAAGCAGGTGAACCCATAAGCATTCCTGACTTCTGCTCATAAATCTAATCATTGTATTCGAAGTAGCGGTTCTCTTTAATGCAGTACTTTAATATGGTTAAGTAAAGCTCTCTAGTTAATGACGTATGCACTTGTATCAAACTCCATTTTGAATCTATGATCTCTATTGCTAAGTCTACGGGGATGCTCGGGAATAACGATACGACATCAAAAGACACCAAACTTTCATCGTCATAAATATGGGTATTTCCAATCTTGTTTTTGAACTCGATCGCGTTTTACAACGCTTTTATCAACTTGCAATGTTGTGCGTCCAGAAACTTTCAATGTTGTGGATCCAGAAACTTTCAATGTTGTGTGTCCGACACCAAAGCAAAGCTTTGAAAAGTTCCTATAAAAAAGCATAGTGCATAGGGCGACAGCTGTAGTGAATAGGGCGAGGTAGATGACATCTAGATGTCGCCCTATGTACTACGTTTGCTACAGCGGAAATAGACGACACGCCATTTCTTTAAATAAAATTAATTGGTGCTCGTTTGTATGTACATACATATGTAAATGCATGTGTGTGCACCTTTCTATTAATATCGTTGAATTATTTTAATATCTATTGCAAAATTTTATTCAGACAGGACTAAAAAGTAGAAAATAAATAATATAAAAAAAACTTTTTAATATACAACGCTTTTATAAATGGA
>NW_016160784.1:47919-50707 GCF_001687245.7 Rhagoletis zephyria | reverse complement strand
TGACGGGGTTAGGCTTTCGATGCTTCCTCCTCGTAAAATATACATGCTCAGTAAAAAGTTAACAATTTAAATCGACGAATAGTTTTATACAGTTACAACAGTTAGTTACAACATATTCACCTGTATTGGTTACAATAATTTTAAGCTATAATAAACAATTTTTTAATAAGTAAGTTATTGGTTTTGAATTTTTTTTTTGTATGGCGCCCCCCCTTAATTTCGTTCTGGCTACGCCCATTCATCGGACAATAACCACGCCCACCTCCCATATAACGGTATTTTCGAAATATGCGAAAACTAAGATATTTCCGTAAATACTGGATCCAAATTATTGAAAGTTGGTACGCGAAGTAGAACTTTGGCATGAAAGAAAACAGTTATGAAATTTTTTGAAAATGGGCGTGGCACTTCCCACTTACGATAAAATGCTGTATCTCTGTAGTCCCTTTACCAATCCCCACCAAACTCGGTACGAGCATTACTCAGAGCCACACTAAGAAAGTGGGGCACCGAAATTGCGCATATGGAAACTGTGCATTTAGACATTATTTCGGTTTCAACCGAAACTGTGCATGTATGCTTTATTTCGGTTTTTGCCATATGCATTACTTCGGTTTTAAACCGAAACTGTGCATGTATGCACTACTTCGTTTTTTTTCATATGCATTATTTCGGCTTTCAACCGAAACTGTGCATGTATGCATTACTTCGGGTTTTTCATATGCATTATTTCGGTTTTCAACCGAAACTGTGCATGCATGCATTATTTCGGTTTTTGTTATATGCATTATTTCGGTTTTCAACCGAAATTGTGCATGTATGCATACCTTCGTCTTTCACATATGCATTATTTCGGTTTTCATCCGAAACTGTGCATGTATGCTTTATTTCGTTTTTTGCCATATGCATTATTTCGGTTTTGAACCGAAATTGTGCATGCATGCATTATTTCGGTTTTTGTTATATGCATTATTTCGGTTTTCTAACGAAAGTGTGCATAAGGATAATTTCGTTTTTTCTAATATGAATTATTTACTTCTACTTAGTAAGGGTTTTAATCCCTAAGCGCGGCCGAAGGCCGCCTACGCAGAAAGAAGTTCTGCGCAAAAATACTTCCGGCCCCCTTTTCCGGCAACACGGAAAGGGGAATTCTACTTGGTAAGGGCTATAATCCCTAAGCGCGGCCGAAGGCCGCCTACGCAGAAAGAAGTTCTGGGCAAAAATACTTCCGGTCCTCTTTCCCGGCAACACAGAAAGGAGAATTGTACTTAGCAAGGGTTATAATCCCTAAGCGCGGCCGAAGGCCGCCTACACAGAAAGAAGTTCTGCGCAAAAATACTTCCGGCCCCCTTTTCCGACAACACAGAAAGGAGAATTCTACTTAGTAAGGGTTATAATACCTAAGCGCGGCCGAAGGCCGCCTATGCAAAAAAAAGTTCTGCGCAAAAATACTTCCGCCCTGCTTTTCCGGCAACACAGAAAGGAGAGTTCTACTTAGTAGGGGTTATAATCCCTAAGCGCGGCCGCAGGCCGCCTACTCAGAAAGAAGTTCGTTTTCATGTATGCACTATTTCAGCAGGTTTTCGCAACAAAATACTTTGGAATTCAAAATTTTTAAGGAGACTCCACGTTTTCGATGTTATGCATTTTTTCCATATAAAGTGTGTTCGAAATTTTTTTAAATGGATCAAAATGTATGATACCATCCGAAAAAAATATCAAAAATCATCGGGATATTGCAGAAACTGGCACTTTCATTTAATAAACTATAAAACTGCGAACTTAGAATCTTTCCAAAAATTCTGAATTAAAAGCTTGTTGTGGCGAAAACTTACTTTTCGTACTGCATATTCACAACAGAATTCAGCGGTTTGCAAATAATTCTCACAGTCCTTATTTTAATTTGTAAGTGCTTTTTAATTTTCACTTTTTGTAATTTTTTAATACAAAATGTGGTATGTAATTTTTTGTTATATATTGGCATATTATGCTAAACTTCTATATTTTATGACTGCCAAAACAGGATAAGTTGTACCAAAAGTACTTTTCCATCACTGGGTAGAAGTGCCTGATGGTATCAAATTGTTCGAATCGATACAAAAAAATGTTGCGTGTATACAAACATATGTATATATGTACATTAGGGTGTTGATTTTTTTACACTTTTTTTAAATTTTGATTTGCCTGTGCTTGCTTTGCTTGAACTTTTGTCCATGTATTAGTTTTTTGGCGATATTTTTGTTGGTTCGTGAAAATACCTCCCGCGCACACTATCATTTCATTTACAAGGCTGTTGCATGGCAAAGCCCCATACCTAGAATAAAAATTCGACCGAAATTCCTTTTTGCCTACCAAGTTTCGATTTAAAAACGATGTGTATCAGCTTAGTTCACGAATCTATTTTACTTTAATAAAACCATAAAACATTTGAGAAGAAAAACATGTTTTGATATTAGTTTTCTCCACTTAGAAACGGATAATAAATTGCGCTATGCGCGGGATTTTTTTTTATAATTAATCAAAATTGTTGTTATTTTTTGGAAATTTATACAAAAGTTCATCGTTTGCCACCACAGGCATTTGAATCTAAAATAAATCATAACCCTAATGTAAATATGTACGAACGAAGATTTCCTTACGCTGCAGGCACCCTGAAATTGTGCATATGGAAACTGTGCAGACGAAATAATGCATATGAAAAAAACCGAAATAATGCATACGAAAAAAACCGAAATAATGCATATATGCACAGTTTCGGTTGAAAACCGAAATAATGCATATGAAAAAA
>NW_016160784.1:37027-43811 GCF_001687245.7 Rhagoletis zephyria | reverse complement strand
TCCATTTATAAAAGCGTTGTATATTAAAAAGTTTTTTTTATATTATTTATTTTCTACTTTTTAGTCCTGTCTGAATAAAATTTTGCAATAGATATTAAAATAATTCAACGATATTAATAGAAAGGTGCACACACATGCATTTACATATGTATGTACATACAAACGAGCACCAATTAATTTTATTTAAAGAAATGGCGTGTCGTCTATTTCCGCTGTAGCAAACGTAGTACATAGGGCGACATCTAGATGTCATCTACCTCGCCCTATTCACTACAGCTGTCGCCCTATGCACTATGCTTTTTTATAGGAACTTTTCAAAGCTTTGCTTTGGTGTCGGACACACAACATTGAAAGTTTCTGGATCCACAACATTGAAAGTTTCTGGACGCACAACATTGCAAGTTGATAAAAGCGTTGTAAAACGCGATCGAGTTCAAAAACAAGATTGGAAATACCCATATTTATGACGATGAAAGTTTGGTGTCTTTTGATGTCTTATCGTTATTCCCGAGGACCGACAACGTACTATAGAGTACCCGCAATTTCAACTAATATTTGCCCTCAATGTAATCGTGAAGAATGTTTAGAATACTCCGTTTTCTTTTGAGGTAGATTTAACGCGATTAGGCCAAGCTTCCCATTTCTTTCCACATTCCGTACCACAATATAATCAGTAAACAAACTTCTTTGAATTTGGCGACTGCCTTCCTCGGGGATGAATATGCTAGGGATGAAATTATTGGTACACACGCCTTCCAAGCACGCAGGGTTGCTTTTAAGAAACAAAAAATAATTGACTCCAAATAGTTTCAAAAAGTATAGTGTAAAACGAAATTTATTGAATAATTCCACATAAAATGGTATACATAAATTACTCATTTTCTAAACGATTTAAATAAAACGCATTTCATAACCTTTTTTGTGCAAACGGCATTTGCGAATTGATAGAAAAGTACTACGGATTGTAAATTTTTGTTAACTAACTAATTTTATTTTTAATTTGTTAACTAATTTTATTACTAAGGCGTCTAATAAATGCATGACTTTTAGTTCTAGAAGAATAAATGTCAGTAAAGACAAGTCTTTTTTGTATAATTTCTGATTTTAATTGGTCAACTTCTTTTGCACCAGAGCAACTGTCAAAAATTTCCAGCAGTAAAAAGTTACGAATTGGCACAGCCGAAATGTAAAATTTTCTCGCCATAATAAAAAGTTTTTTAACATGGAACTTTTCTACTAATTGACATGAAATTACTATCTCAACGCTCGGAGCGCTACCACGAAGGGCCTTTGCCAACTTATTAAAAAATATAAAATTTGGAAATACCAAACAAAAATTTTGAGATTTCTCGTTTTGAATACGAATGCCATAGTTTTTACCTAGCCCATGGGGCTACGCAAAATTTTGACAGCTTGTAAATATGTATACACATAAACTTGTTGGCGGTAATAAAGAGTCAAAATCAAAATGGAGAAAAGAACAAAAATCGTACGTTAGTTGTCAGTTATAAAATAAATCCAATTTATTTGCGAATATTTGTTTATTCTATTTATTGAAAGGCAACCACGCGGAAAGCTTGCGTTAATTATATTGATAACAGAACCAGGCAGCTCGCACGTTGTCTAACACCCCTATTCCGCAACTCTTTCGTAATCGGATTTTGGTACGAATCATAGAAATAGTATGCTGCAATCCTAATCGTATTTTCGAATTTTCGAAATTCGTAACAATGGCATGCCTAAAAACGAACGAGTAAGCTTTTTTGCGTAATTTTGTACGAAAACAATTCTGTATCGGAGGCGAAATAAAAGATGTAAATCGATGTGTGTTTACAAGAAATATTGGTGGTGTTCATTTAAACACATAAATTTGCCTTTCGCATATACGTATATTTTTATCCACTGCTTTATATAAACGAGCAAAAAAAAATATTTGTTGCCCCTTATCGAGAAACTTGGTACCGGTTTAGTTAAGGTACAACGATTTTCGGTTGTTGTGTCCAAACGCGTAACCCGAATCCAAAAACTTTAACATGCACGTGTAATCAAAGGATTCACATTTTATTTAAGATAAATGTTTCCTACCACTAGCTTATTAATAAACTCGGTTTGCACTATGCACTTTTTTGTAAATTTCGACGTGGGTTCTGCGCAAAAATACTGTGGACGGCGTAGCCGGAGTGATATGCACAAGAAATGTTGTATACCTTTGACACGCGGAAGCCCCTCTTCCTCGCAACACAGAAAGGAAAATTCTACTTAGTAAGAGTTATAATACCTAAGCGCGGCCGAAGGCAGAAGCAAGCGCAACCGGTGGTGGACCTAACAAAGTGCATGTTTTCAATGGCTTGGAAGAAGCTTTTATTGCATTAACTGGATTGAGAACCAGAGCTTCAGGCATAGCAGGAGCTATGGCTTGTGGTTCAACAATTCAACCAGGAGCTGAGATAGATGCGCCCATGATTACTATGCCCGACAGCTCCGCATACCTTTGTGAATCCATTGCCATAGCGCCCGCTTACTCTGCTGCTATAATTGCAAATACATCAGAATCCACAATTTTCCTCAAAATATGTAAAATTAACCAATGTTACAATAAACAAACACATGATGGGTGTTTTTTTTTTATTCCTTTCCACTTTGTTTTCCTTCATTCAGCTATCTTCGAAAAACAACTGATAGCTGGCAATGCTGCACATGTTTCCGCAAGGGTTGCAGCATATGGATTTTTCGTTTTTTGTAGCGTAGCTGCGAATTACGAATTACGAAAATTCGGGTTCTAGAACNGTACGGAATAAGGTATATGAAACATCCATACCCATAAGGGTTAAGGCAGTACGCAGTTCTTAAGAAATTTACTACGCTTTCTACTACAGTTTTCTAAAGTTTTTTGTGAAAAAAAAGCACAGGGCAACCCAGGTTTGCAACAGAAATATATGCCCGTTCCATTATTTCTTGAGGAAAGAGTGAGGCAACAGGCTGTGAAGTATCAAAAATGTCAAAATTCCTTGGGCGCACACACGAAATAATGGCAATTTTTTCTTGACCGTTTTCTTGAGAGCTACATACAGGGCTTAAGGGGGTAAATTCTCAAGTAACATAAAGTCCACAAAAGAATAAATTGCTTGTATTACCATCAATACGCCATGTATAAATTTTAACAATACACAAAAATAGAGCTTTCGCACGAGCGTTTGTTTGGTTTTTCAACGCCATTTGTAATTTTCTTTTAATAAAATCACGATTTGTTAAATGCTTAAATTTATTTATCTAATAATAATGCAGCACACAACCCTGAAATCTAAGGCAAAGTCTGAGGAAGGCCATTATATAGCAGCACACAACCCCGGGCCTTCCTCAGGAGTAAATATAACTACAACAATAACGACTACTACAACAACAACCCAAAAGGGCATGATTCAATAATACAAGGTTCGATAAACTGACAGTTGTCCCTCTCGCACCGCTCCCTTAGCAATGGCACCGTGTTGCTTCTTAGCACATTTACATGGAAACAGTGTAGCTTTGGTGTGGAATAGAACTATGAGCGTGTGTCCAATATGTTTTTTTTGTATATGCATATGAAGCATATTTAACTGATGAAAACACAAACTGTTTTTAAATTGGATGTTTACATCAATCTCATAGTAGTCTTCTTTTAATTTTGAGTCATTTTGCCGTTTTTATACAGCTAAATAGCACATAAATTACGTAATTCACATAGATACATCAATATTACGTTCAACATTTCGTTTAAAATGCCAGATTTGCTGCAAATACATTAGAATTTACAAAAGGAATTTCACTACTGATTGCCTACTTTGCGTACTTTTCTACTACCATTTTCGCACCAAGAGATTTCATTCCTCCCCTTTTCTCCATCCTTCGTAAATGCAACTTTTTGTAAGGGAGTGTCGCACCTGTCAATAATTATCTAACCTTGTATTATTGACTCATGCCAAAAAGGTTGGTTACTGTCCATGATTCAATAATACAAAAGGTTGCATTTACGAAGGACGGAGAAAGGGGAAGAATGAAATCTCTTGGTGTGAAAATAAGACTACTATGAGATTGATGTAAACATCCAATTTAAAAACAGTTTATGTCTTCATCAGTTAAATATGCTTCATATGCATATACAAACAAACATATTGCACAAAAGCTTATACTTTTTTTCACACCAAAGCTACACTGTTTCCATGTAAATTTGCAAAGAAGCAACACGGTGCCTCTGCTAAGGGAGCGGTGCGAGAGAGACAACTGTCAGTTTATCGAACCTTGTATTATTGAATCATGCCCTTTTGGGTTGTTGTTGTAGTAGTCGTTATTGTTGTAGTTATATTTACTCCTGAGGAAGGCCCGGGGTTGTGTGCTGCTATATAATATATATATATATACTGTGTTCCGTACACTTAAAGAAATATTATTAACTAGAGATGTGTCTATTATGTCCAAACTGGTACGCTTTCTTAAAGCAGCGGATATTAAACTATAATTTATCGTATATTCAAGTTGTATGTATGTTTGCTTTCCTTTTATTCGCCATGGACTACTTAACTACTTTGACAGTGACATGACTGTTAACTGTTGACTATTGACTATAACAATTTATGAACCGATCTGGCAATATGGTCCCTGTACCACCCTGGCCATCATAATAAAAACCAAAAAAAAAATAAGTTGAAATTTTTCATCTACCAAAAAGTGTATGGGAAAATACTCACACAATTATAGTAACCTAGAAACGCTGAAGAATTATTCGCCTTGCGAAACTTTCAGGATAACCTGGTATTTCTGTAAAAGGAAACACTTACGGCCCACTTCCTAATGTGGAACCAGAACTTCTTTTGACCTGTGTTACATGTAGGACTGAATCGAAAAAGTTACCGTGTTAAAAAATAAGTTACCAAATTACCAAATATGATAAATAAAAAAAAAAAATACCCATTTCGGTAAACAAATTCCATCGCGGCAACACATATGTACATACATACATACGTACGAGGACAAACAGCTGATTCCGTACGGAAGGTGCGATCAGTTTCGCTCTTTCCTTAAGCAAATGACGTTTGGCAAAACTTGGCGAAACTTGATGTTAAGCACATTATAGTTTCAGAATAGGATTTTTGTGTATTCGCACGTTTGCATACGCTTGCTTATTCATATTATAGTTAGCCCTTAAAACATTTGCTGAAGCAGCCTCAATTGCAAAGCAATGGAGTGCACTAAAATGTTCACTGTTCTTTCATAGATTAGGTGAAGAATGCAATATTTTCGCATTTAACAAAATTAAAACACGTTTGTCGCTGTAAAGTGAACAGCTTTGGCAGTTTCAACTCGTTCTTCTTTTCGTTCTATTCTTTGTTTACTTGTGGTACCCAAATGTCGACGCCCAGGACGGCGCAATCTTGTATTCTATCATTCTTGGGGCTTTCGCACAAGGCGATTTTTCAGGCAAACTTTTGCGTTCGACCTACGCAGGGTTGCACGAAAAAAAATTGAATGGCTAAAAATATCAAAATATAAAAATATATAAAATAGTCGCCATAAAAAGGCGTTTGCATTGTTCAACTGTGCATTTTACCTTTGGTTGAACGGCCTTTCAACTACATAATCGCTTTCAACAAAGTTGGTCGCCAGCCAACATTTAGCCATTCAACTTTTTTTTCGTGCAACCCTGCGGGAGTTGAACGCAAAAGTTGAACGCAAAATCGCCTTGTGCGAACACCTTTTTATTGTCTTGTTCTATCTAGAACCACCGTTTAATGTTGCCGCTCTGATCCGGCAAAAGTGCTGCCTTTTCAGCCCTCAAATAAACGTGAGTGGGAGAGTTGCACGGTTGATTTTTAATTTATGCTTGTAAAATTACAATTATTTTCCGTATCAGAAATAAGTATTTGCTTTAAAATTACTAAAGACTTACAGGCCATGTGAATAATTCAGCTTTATTAAGTTCTATAAATAAATTGTGATGGAGTATAGTATAATTTCTGTTTCATTCTCATATAAAAAACGCAACATTTTCTGAGGTTTCAGGGCAACGCAAAGCAAGAGTTCCCACATAAAAGGGCAGAACTTTTTATGAGAAAAGAAAACGCTATTATATTTGATACAAATTAATTTTGCTGCCGGAACGCTCTGCGCATTGTTACTGAATACTTAAAATTACATCCCTGTGTGTTGTTGTTGTTGTAGCGGCTACAACAACCCCGCCCAGGACGGTTGGTATCTCAGTCGTTGTCGTCAAGTTCCACTAACGGCAACCCTAGGAAGCGTGCAGCTTCTGTGGGGTTGGTCCACAGGGACAAGGCCGTTAGGGTTGTCGGGTTTTCCGGGCATGCGAAGAGATGTTTCGAGTCATGTGGGGTCTCTCCGCATGCCGGACACTCATTCGGCACATCCTCATTCAACCGTAAAGGAGCACAATATAATGCTCTGCAAGCAGTTCCTGATCGGAAGCCACAGAAGCGGCCACCCAAACAGACAGCTGCTTGCAGAGGAGCCCTCGCCTAGGCACGTCAGGAAGCATCTATATGAAATGACGGACGAAGTCCAGAGGTTCATCAAGCAACCTCTGGACCCGACAGCTTACCGACAAGCCCTGAACGGCATTCACAGGGAGTCAGTCTCGAGTTATGTAGACTCTAGACCTGTGAATGCCGTTCTAGGCATACCACCCCCGGACACAGACGAGACGGAGCTTCATCTGCCTCGGGAGACTCGCACAACACTAGCACAACTTCGTTCCGGCTACTGCAGCAGGTTAAACTCCTACCTGAGTAGA
>NW_016160784.1:10073-36489 GCF_001687245.7 Rhagoletis zephyria | reverse complement strand
GAGCAGCCTCCACGGCTAACCTCAGTCCACCCGAGCAGCCTCACACAGTCACCACAACACAACAACATAATAACACCACAGACCATACCACAGCCACGACTGTTTGAGCAACAGGGGGCCACGTACGACGTGGTCCACTGTCGATGTGTCCGTAGTCCCGAGCAGACTTTGAGGTGACTCCACCCCTCGCAGGCATTACACTTGACTGAGGTGGAGTTGTGGTGTAGTCGTTTCCGGCATACACAGCAGGTGTAGGTTTCTGGCCCTGGGTTTGACTCGATGCCAGCCCTGAGTAGAAGAATACGTAGTGAATGTAGCCCTATGGACGAACAACTTCTGAGATACTTCGCCGACCTAAACGGGGTTAGATCGCCGAAACAACAGCCGTTGGTCGGGTAAAACCCGAGTCATTCCGGTACATAGAACCGGCTGTCGTGGGAATGACCCTAGTCCTTGTTTCCCTCTGTATTGCAACGTAGTGAATTCACATTTCTCAGAAATTTGACAACAAAAAATTAAGCGAGTATTTTATTTTCCAATTTTTGCGATTTCTACGGTTTAATGTAAATTTTATTTCTTTTTAGGATATGTTGAGGCAACAAAGAAGGCGCAGTTGGAAAATGAGGTTATTAGTATGACGTAGCATCTCAGGCACATTTGGAAAGTTATGCCTATAAGCAAGATGGAATTTGGGAAACTAAGTGCCTGGTTGCAGCATATCTATGTATCAAAAAAGTAATAAATTAAATTAAATTGTGTTTAATCGAAATGTTATAAATCAATTGGCGTTATTTAAGATGTGCTGCAAATATCTGGCGAACTTTTTTTCACCTTCTCAATGTGCTAAGTGACAAGATAAGATGACCGCCACCACGGCCGGTAAGAAGCCCGTAGCAAAGGGAAAACTACCCTCCAGGAAGCTGCCTGCTGTCCCAGAGTCGAAGACGAAGTTAAGCAAGAAGCAGGTCAGCAAACGTGCTACCCGGATCAAGCGTAAACTAAAGCGCTTTGCTGTGATTGCACTCTGCAAGCGTGAAAACTTGGAGCATGCTGAGAAATATCAAGCCAAACATCTCCTAATGGACGCCGTGAGATGAAGTTGCGCCGTCTGGCAAAGAAACGCGGCCCATTCTCCGTGCCCGCAGAACGAGTTTTGTGATCTTTATCTGCGGTATCAACAAAGTTGCACCAAAAGTGCATAGAGTTTTACTGTGGTTCCATCTTCGCCACATTAACAACGGTTTGTTCATCGAATTGAACAAGGCAACCATTAATATGCTACGGATTGCCGAACCCTATATGTATTACATGGGGCTATCCAAATCTTATATCAGTTCGTGAATTGATCTACAAACGTGGAATTGTCAAGCACAACCATCAACGTGTTCCAAACTCTGACAACTTTGTGATTGAACGCAAATTGCACAAAGCGCACGATATTCAGTGCATTGATTATTTGGCGCACGAAATATTCACTGCTGGATTCCACTTCAAGAAAGCCTCGAACTGACTGGGCCCACTACGTTGAGGTTGGTGATTTCGGTAACCGTGAAGATAATATCAACAAACTGCTGTGCAAGATGGTTTAAAGAAATTGTCTGGTGTACAAGGTGAAGAATTTTTATTTCAAAAATATATAATAATAAGGGCGTGTGTGAATCGGTAACAAGGGAAATGTTTAGTTATTGGACCATAGTTTTTGGGGTTGGGGCCGGAGGGGGAGGGCGTGCCCCCCCCAGACCCCCCTCATTCGAAAGGGGACAGTCGCCACTTTACGAAAAGCAACCCCTCCCCCCCTTGGGGACCTCCCACAGACCCCAAGGGAACCGTTTGAAAATGGGGAAAAAACGGCATTTTCCGAGGCAAACTGAGCAGTTTGAAGTGTAATATAACCCAACTAACGAAAACCGTGGGATTTTTAAAGAAAAGAAATTATCCCAAGTTGGTTATCAGGCGATTTGAAAAAAAAAATTAACTAAAAAAAAATTAAGGAAAATAAAATTAACTAAAAATATTGTGAAATTAAGAAAAAAGCGACAGATAGAAATGTTGTAGTAATAGTAATATGATAGTATTTTAGCGCAGAACTTCATTTTGCGTAGGCGGCCTTCGGCCGCACTTAGGGATTATAACCCTCACTACGTAGAACTCTCTTCTGTGTTGCCAAAGAAAGGGGGCTGAACACCTTTCTGCGTAGGCGGCCTTCGGCCGCACTTAGGGATTATAACCCTCACTACGTAGAATTCTCTTCTGTGTTGCCAAAGAAAGGGGGCTGAACACCTTTTGCAGAGAACACCTTTCCGCGTAGGCGGCCTTCGGCCGCACTTAGGGATTATAACCCTCACTACGTAGAATTCTCTTCTGCGTTGCCAAAGAAAGGGGGCTGAACTCCTTTTGCAGAGAACACCTTTCTGCGTAGGCGGCCTTCGGCCGCACTTAGGGATTATAACCCTCACTACGTAGAATTTTCCTTTCTGTGTTGCCGGAAAAGAGGGACGACCAAAAAATTAAAAGAATGAATTGAGTGGAATAGATTTATTTTTTCAATTCTAAATTATATACATATTTTATCGCCTCTGTTAATGCCAAAAACATATCCTTTTTGGCCTTTTTTGTGTTACTCCACTACCACATCAGCGAAATTACCGGTGTGGTTGTAATTCCGCGTAGAAAAGAATCGTTTCACCACCCTCCATTGCGATTCAATTCGCTGTGTGTGGGTCCCGTCTTCTGCGATAAACGGATTAATGGCGTCGCTATGATTGACCTTCTGATGGGTGCAACCATGAAGCCATAAATCCGTCCTTATGATCGACCCCTCGGCCACATGCTTCTTGATCAGCGGAATCAGAATAGCCGCTGATCTGCAGTTGTCTGGGCATACTTCCAGGCGTAGATCCTCACTGCCATCTTGGATCATGCCCAAGACCCAGTGACCCTCCACTCGTCTGCCTGAAAATGGGAAAGGTAAAATTAAAATCATAACACAACAAGGGAACAAAAATTACCTTTATTGAACTTGCGCTTTCCAAACTTACTCTCGTCAATCTGGACTATCTTCCCCGGACCACCAATTTTTCCGCTGGCTTCTTGGTGGTCCAACTGTTATATTACCACGGCTTCTCGACAATAGCTATACCAGTCGGTGATAGTCGCAGATGAGAGAGTTTTTTGTTCTTTCACGTGGTCTTGGCGCAGAACCATTTCTCGGCTGAAGTTCTCAACGAAGGCGTACATGAGATAGTACACGTGGGGCACACTTATACGGACTTCCTCGAACCACGTCCCTGTAGCTACGGATACGTGGGGTCTTTTGGCACAATTTCCCCGCCGGCATACGAAAAACCCAAACTTGCCGCCCTTTCGCCTATTCATGAAAGCTTATGAAAGGGGCAAACCCTTGTATTTGGGATCAAGCCGTGCTCCTCCGCGAATTGAGTCCCCTGCTCATGGGTCCTCAACTCCAACACCAAACGCGCAAAATTCCATTCACCGCCTTTATTGTAATTCCTTGCGCTTGCGCTTGTGGAAGGACGTTCATCTAGAAACAAAAGGATTGCATTTATGGGCAATTTTTATATACGTTAATTACTTACCAGCCATTTTAATAAGAAAAATCCAAAAAATATGTGCAGCAATCGAAATGAAATAGTTCATATAAATTTCGCGTACAAAATGAAATTCACCGTTATACTTAGAAATACAACCATACCCAACACCCGAAAGGAGCCACAGGGACAGTAAATACATATTTTCCATGGAAAGGTTTATATTTTTAATGCTGACTGGGTTATATCATATTTTCTTTTGTCTCTCATCCTTCTTGTATATTTAGCAGTTTGGCAGCTAAACGCCGCCATTTAATTTGCATATGCAACCAAAGGCAGACGCGTGGTTTTGAAGGTTTTTTTATTTAATAAATTGTGATTGATAGGTTAAAATTAAAGTAATAAAAAAAGTTGTAATAAGTCGAATAAAGTTTAAAGTGAATGGGAATATAAAAATGCATTGGTGAAGTGGCTGCTCTAAGGAAAATAGGAGTGATAAATGTACGCTAATTTCCGAATTTTACAAAAAAGGGCATATTTCAAACCCAATTTGTAAATAAATTAGTGACCAAAAATTACAATAGTGGATGTTAATATATAATAATAATGGGTAGACCCTTGGCTACAAGTGTGTGCAATTTTTTTTGGATCGGGTCACCCCTTTGGACGCAATACCCCGAAATAGGTGGGCCACTTACTAAACAGTACCCGGTAACAAAGTTCTATGGGGAAAGCTGTTGAATAATATTTTTACTATGGTGAGACAGTTTGGCCAATCTGCTGAGTGAAATGAAATATTTTTTGACAGCAGTAAATTTTTGATAACCGCAGATTTATTTGGAATAAAATATTACAAATTCATGTGACATGAATATTTTAAGAAAACATCTACCATCGTTGATTGCAATTCATCTATTTAAGCTTTTATTTAACGAAAAATTACACACATCAACAATCTTTGCCATTGTGTACAAATACAAGTGAGATATCTTAGCAATAGACGTCATCCTGGGCCACAGCTGCGATCATCTGTTTTTTAGAGTTGCTTATTTTGGTCTAAACTGCCCTTTTTTGACCTGAGTTGCATTAAATAGTCTCTTAAAACTTGGTAGTATTTGTTGTTCAAATGGTAACATATATGCCCAAAAACTTGAAAAATATTAAATTATTGCTTTTTAAAAATGCTATTTACAAAATTTCGTTTTGATTGCGACATTAGAAATATTCAGATTATAAAAGTTTTTCACATATGTTTTATGATTTTAAAGCTTTTTAAAAATACGGTAGAATGCAACAATGTGCTTGAATTTGTTTGCATCTTCGTCAGCTTATTCGTTTGCAGACTAGAAAAATAGCGAACAGCCATCAAAATACTGATTCAAATTACACATCTTTCACTGGACACACAAATGGGTGCGCGCAGCAAAATTCAGCCCTAATGGTAAGTTAATTTCATCGTGCGGCGATGACAAGTTAAGAATTTGCGATACATTTTCAGGCGAATGTGTGTGAACGTTCTCCGTGGGAAGTGGTATGGGTATGGACGTTCCGATACCATGAAAGTATCGATACCTACTCAAATGAGTTTACTCAAATCCCTATTTCGATACTACTTATATGAGTGAACCGAATGTATCGATACCTACTTATATCGATAACTTTTCATCCTTTTATATGCAACAAAGCGAAAGTAATTTTCAGGCGTTATCTGTGACATACCTTTTGCGACACCTGAGTGGTAGATCGACCTATTTCGGCAGCCAGATTGAAAGCGCCCTATCTGAGAAAACTTTTCAAAAGCACCCTATTGCAGAATTTGATTGAAAAACGCCTTATATCAGAAGACTTTTCAAGACCACCCTCTTTCAGAACTCGGTACAAAAACGCCTTATCTCAGCTGCCGATTCAAAGCGCCCTATCTCAAATACTTTCAATATATTTTCAGTTGAGGTATCGATATATTTATTTGATCATTAGCAACATTAGAAGTAATACGATTACTTAGACAAAACATTAAACATTGAAAGGTTCCCACAAAACGTTACGGCTACAAAGCATTGCTTGAACTTTGTAAAAATATATCCCCTCTTTAGATTTTGGCGGTGCCATTGCTTAGATCAATTATTTTTCATAAAAGTGAAGCAATTATTTTCCATAGAAAATATATGACTGAAAGTTATGGAACTTCCTCAAATCGATTCGATACAAGTACTTTTATTTCGATGCTAAGTAGGTATCGATAAAACGATTCAAGTAAAAAAAGTAGTTGGTATTAGGAGCGTTCCTTATCTCCCAGAAATAGTCAGAAAAAGTCCGAAGTAGTCAGATTTAGTCCAAAAAGCGTTCCTTAACTCGGAAATGACAGCAAAAATGAGAGAGCAACAGTCAGTGAGAGTGACTCTCATCAGTCCGAAGTAGTCAGATTTAGTCAGAAGAATTTTTTCTGGCAAAATCCTGAAAAGTGTCAAACTCAACTGAATTTAAATTAACGGAAATTAAAGAATACGCAAAAAGTGAGAATAATCTAAAAAGTAAAAGAAATGAATTGAAATTGGAAGGAGGCAAAAAATAATTGATATAGCAAGTGTTTATTGTGCTTGTGCTTGTGTGAATGTGTTTTGTACATACATTTCTGTTCTTATTTGACGTTAGTTTTGTTGTTGCCATTCTTTGGACTAAAAATTTTATTTTTTGCGTTCCTTTACTTTTCCTGTTATTCTCTTTTAGTGAGCGCATTTTGCTTACGCTCTGGCATTTTGACACTTTTCAGATTTTAGTCCAAAAAGATAAGGAATGAACCTATTGAAACAAAAGTATCGAGTACATACTCGTATTTACTTATATCGGAACATCCCTAGGTATGGGACGACAGCCGGCATGGCATCCAGACGGTAATCTGGTGGCTTTCAGGCTAATAGAGGTGTCAAACTATCGATAGTCACACCATCGATAGTTTTGATAGTTTTTGACAAAACTATCGATAGCACTATCGATAGCGCTATCGACGACGCTAAATCAGTTAGTTTGCTTTGTTTTTACAGGATCATAGTGAAAAAAATATTATCTTATAAAAGTTATAATCATTCAAAATTAAGTAAATGCTTAGCAAAAAAACTTCTCTTTTTAGAAAGTTCAAAAACAAACACAAGTTATACAAACAAAACAGGATTTACGAATAACACATGTATGTATGTTGGCCTAAATGCGTGCATATTTGAATATGACGTCGGCATAACACTAAAAAACAAATTTTTTAATTCAAATTAAAAAATGCAGGTATTACCAACAATAGTTCGATAGTCCTACTAAACTATCGATATTTTTGATAGTATAAAAAAAACTATCAATGAGTATTGATAGTCTAAAAAAATTGAAACTATCGATACTATCGATAGTGCCATCGATAGTTTGACAACTTTACAGGCTAACCTAATATTCGCGGCTTGCGTTTTGGTACGCATGCCGTCGAATTTGTTTTTTTGCGTCACCCGAAATTGACTTGCATGCGTTTGCATTTGATTTCATTGAGCGAAACGTCAAATCAAAATGTCACGCAGAACAAAAATTGGAAATTGAGTTAGCTTCATACGCACGCCGTTCAATTTCGGTTGATCTCATACAAGTTGCATGTGCATGAGAAATTTTTGACAATAAATTGGCGGCGTGCGTGAATATTAGGTTAGCCTGTTTAGCATTAAGTTGTAACCGCTTTAAGATATTTGACATAGTTGAAGGCGAGCTAATACCTCAGTATATCCAGTAAACAAACTTAGCTATTTTTTTTCACCAAGTTTGGTCCCCATAAAGGACTAGTGTTGCAAGCAACGCTTTTTCGGCAATTAGGGTGTTGTGCAGCTATTTAATGTGGTGAAAATTATTTAAGCACTGGAGAGATTTATTCACATGGAATTGGAGATAGGGCTGATAGATTTATTTTAAATAAATTGTGAATCTGCGAAAATATCTTTTCAGCAGATGAATATACTTTTTACCTTTCTCCCGAAAATTTACATACAGGCTCGAAAATATGCTAGTAACATTCATATATCGTCGCTTGGATGGAAAATTGCCGGAAGCGTCATTTTGACAATTTGTGGTTTTTGGATATCTTCTTTAGTTTCCGAGTAATTGACTAAAAGTTTTCGGTTATTTGGTACAAATTGCGTTAGTATTGCTGTCGTACTAAACTAATCAAGATTTTTCAAATAGAGTTATCTGTTCTTCTTTAGTTTCCGACATATTCAGCTTTATCATGAGTTTCATTTTCTAGAACCGGGTCACTTTTTCACTTTTAGTTTGCGTGTATTCACTACAGGTGGATGAAAAAATTGTTGGCGAAATTTGGTTCGGCCGAAACTCACGATTACGCTGACTAGTAAAAAATATCGTTAATTTATAAAAATTGTTATCACATTTCGGCGTATATCATTGAAACTGACTGCAAATTTTTTGACAAATGCCGTATACGACAAAGTTTTATTAAACTCATAAATGGTTGACACTAAACTAAAAAAATAAGATAATTTAAGAATTTCGTGAACTACTCTCCGACACTTTGGAGAAAATCTGTAGTCAAGTTTCTGAGAAATTGCATTCCAAACTTCAATCGTGAGTTACCGAAAGTAACTTGTGAAAATCTTTGATCCAGGCGACGATATAACATTTAACTAAAATATGCATCTTTAAAATTCCTTTTAGAGTTGATTAAACGCCGATGTTTGCAGATTTATCTGATGAGAACTTAAAACACGTCTTTTTCTTTCTAGCTCTGTCCCGGAAGTGCCGTCCATCTTTTCTTTTATTCACTATCAGGCTTGCCAACAAACAAGCCAAACCTTTATTATTACAGGGTTGCCATTATTATACTAACTTAGGCTAAAGTTATACTAGGTTTACACTTACAGTTTACAGTTTACAGTTTACAACTCGGCCAAACTGACAACAGATCGGCCTCGATCACAAACTTATTGCTTTTCTAGATGACCTCTAGAGGGTCTTGTTCTGTGTCTTCGGCTTCCGCGAGGACATCTCCTGGCTTACTCAGCCATTTCCTTATACGGTGAGCCTCAACCACTCCATCATAAGGTAGCTGGGTCAGCTGGCAGTTTTCAATATCGCGTATGACATACCGGTCGTTCCCTAACGTCTTATGAATCACATACGGTCCCTTGTACGGTGGTGCAATTTTTTATTAACTCCTACCGTTGTATCAATGTTCCTTATAATTACGTAATCCCCTACTTCGTAGTTTTTGCACTCAGTACTGTTAGCAGATAACCGTTTTAATTCATAACGCTGTCTGGCCTCAATGGCATCGGCGGCACTTTGTCGTATAGATATTGGCCCGTAGTTATAGTCAAAATAAAGTCGACTCTAAAGTTAAAATCAGCTTTTTGACATTATTTTCAATGGGATATCTGTCAAAAAAACCTGCTTTTAACTTTAGAGTCGACTTTATTTTGACTATAACTACGGGCCATTAAGTCTCGTCCGTCGTCGGAGCATATTTTTGCTTGAAAGTATTCCGTGAATTAATCCACAGTCACACCACGTTGTTCGACGCCGAATAGTAGTCGACTAGGAGTGTTCCGGCAAGTACTATGTACTGAGTTATTAACGGCATATTCTACCTCTAACAATCTTTTGCACCAGTCTGCATGGTTAATCGGATCAGTCAACTTCCCTAACATCGTCTTAAGAATCCTATTCACCCTCTCAACCTGCCCATTTGCTTGGGGAGAGGCAACCGCCACCTTTACGTGGTCAATATTTCTTTTAGAGAGGAACTGACTGAATTCTAAAGACGTAAAACACGTCCCCCTATCGCTGATTATTCGTCTGGGTCTGCTGTAATAGCTAAAATACTTTTCAAGTGCGGCAGTAACTTCTCGCGTGCTAGTAGAGTTGGTTGGGTACAGCTTCACGAATTTAGTGAAAGAATCGATCACAACAAGAATATGTTTCCTCTTTGAGTTGATCGACGGTAGTGGACCGAAGTGGTCAATGTGGAGGGTGTCGAACGGCAGTGGGGTCTTAGGGATAACATACAGATTCCTTTCCCTTGCCCTAGGGGGCGTAGCATACATCAAGCACTTCAGACAATTCCTGATAAATTTTTCCGCCTTCGCTCTCATGTTGGGAAACCAGTAATATATACCTAGTTTACTAACGGTCTTGTCTACAGATTGGTGGCCAATCTTTTCGTGTATCAGTCGTATGACGTTGGACTCCATTTCACCGGGTACATATAACACTTTCTTGCCATCCGACCTACATTTATAGACTAGGCCATCCATCAAGTCAAAGTCTTTAACAAGTCCAGTCTCCAGACGACTTCGTATGGAACTAATAGTTTCATCCCGCGCTTGAGCTATTTGAATTTGGAATTCAATTTCTTCCATATCAACAACTAGCGCGATTTGAGCTGTGCTTAAGGCGTCCACATGTCCCATGGACAATTCTTTCCTGTGCTACATCTTATAGTTAAAATTTTCCAGCTCCAGAGCCCATCTAGCTATTCTAGGATTTAATTGCTTCCTATCGAGAGTCATTGCCAGAGAATTACAATAGGTCACTATCTTGAACGGTATCCCTTCTAAATAAGTCCTAAACCTTCTAAGAGCGTATATAATTGCGAGCGTTTCAAGCTCGAAGCTATGATATTTAGATTCAGCAGCAGTAGCGGTTTTCGAAAAATACGAGACGGGATGGAATTTATTGTCATCCTGTCGCTGCAACAGAACGGCACCAAATCCTATCGAGCTAGCATCGCAATGCAACTCAGTCTCCTTATCCATATTGTATATAGCTAAAACTGGACCATCAGTTAATCGAGATTTTAGTTCGTTAAAAGCATCAAGACACACGTTATTGAAATCAAAAGTGGTCTGTCTCTTCAATAAGTTTCGCAAGGGCTTGGCTATTTGGGAAAATGATGGCACGAAGCGCCGAAAATACGAAAACAATCCGATGCAGGACTGCAACTGCTTTTGGTTAGTTGGTATTGGAAAGTTGCAAATACTTCTGATGTGGGAACCATTTGGTCGGTTTCCCGCTTGACCCACTTGATACCCCAAATAATCCACTTCCATATACCCAAACTTCGACTTTTCCAAATTCAACTTCAATCCTCGCCTTGACAATCGCTCTAACACTACTTTTAACAAAGCCTTGTGCTCCTCGAAACCATGTGTAGCGACTACAATATCATCCATATATATTATGATTTTTCTATCATCGATCAAATCGCGGAATATGTTATTGATAAAACGCTGGAATACAGCAGGAGCGTTTTTCAACCCAAACGGCATTTTTAGATATTCAAACTGACCATTAGGTGTCACGAAAGAAGTATATGCGATCGATTCGGGTGACATCTGAACTTGGTGAAACCCACTCTTTAAATCCAATATGGAAAAATATTTTTTGGTTTCAAGGAACTCAATGCAATCGTCAATAAGCGGCAAGGGATAATTATCCCTGACAGTTATTTTATTTAATGCGCGGTAGTCGATACACATGCGGATCTTCCCACTTTTCTTCCTCACTAACACGATCGCCGAAGCATATGGCGAACTACTAGGCCTAACTATTCCTTCTCTCTGCAGTTGAACTACAATTGATTGTACGTCATTCCGTTCTGAATAAGAAAGTCGTCGCGGGGGACAATGAAACGGCACATCGGTTAGGTGGATTTTCATTTCGTACGAGAATGGTTCAACGGTAATATCCGTCTCTAGATAAGTATGATCTATTAGTCGTCTCAAATCTTCCTTTTGCTTTTCCGGCAATTTGGAGTCAATATCAAGTCTTCCTTTATCACTAGATACATCAATGCAAAAAATATTTGGTACAGCAACGTCATTAAGGCCAGTACACCCCTCATTACCCTGGTGGCTATTAGGTAGCTCTTTCTCAATATCCCCGCGAAAGCCGGAGACACTCACATCATTAATAGGCATATTTACATTTCCCGTTTTCAGCATTTCTTTTCTAGAGCAGTCAGTATCTGCATTAGCTAATTTTATACCAAACAAACGCAAAAAGTCGCGTCCCAAAATAAGCGGCAGAAACATAAAACTATCGGCAACGATTTTAAGTTCAATTACATGTTTTTTATTTTTAAATTCAATTGTACATTTTACTGTGCCATATATTTTTAGCAATTTGCCACCAATTCCTCTATATTTAGAGGTGAACCCTCTAGAAACACCCTTGCTTAGCTCTTTTGGGACACACGACACTCTGATGAAGCTAACCAGACTACCGGTATCAAAAAGGGAAAAAATTAAATCAGAAGCTACTCCCTTAGATATCTTATATTCTATTCTTACGTAATTGTAGGCTCCAACAATTTCGGCATCATCATCCAAGTCGGCAACGGCAGCTACATCGTCCCTCTTCTTGAGCGTCTTTTTCGGATTAGGGCACGTCCGATGGTCATGGCCCATCTTCCAGCACCGGAAGCATGACCCGTCTGGTCTAGGTGGGAATGGGCAGCTGGGCTTGATATGCCCATACTGCGAACAATTGTAGCTCAACACCTTAGGATCTGACTTCTGCTTAACCGGCACCGGCAATTTTTGGTTGGCTATCGCACCGCCTGCTCCAAAGTATTTATTTTGGTAACGGTTTATAACGTTTTTTAATTCGTCGATGCTCCGTGCTGTCATCAGCAAATGCGCGTTCGGTACATTGACGATTCCGTCAATAATGAGGTCAACCACCTCCTGCTCTGCGATATCTGCTCGCTTGGCAGTAGCCTGCATCGACAGTACGTAGCAGTGAAGCGTCTCTTCCTTCTTTTTCCACCGTCGCTGCGCTAGCATTTTATAAATTTCCTGCCTTGAAACTGTAAAGTCGAACTCGGCTAATAAAGCCTTCTTCAAGGAGACGTAGTTCAATGCAGTCGTCGTGGATAAAAACACCCGCGCTGTTCCAGTTAGAGAACGCCGAAGTGCCAGGAGCTTGAAACTCTCATCTGCCTTGGTTGACAACATTATTTCCTCGAAATCTCTGAGGAAGTGGCATACAGGATACGCCACATCATCACCGTTGAACTTTGGCAGCGTGTGCTCAATATCGCCAAAGTCGAGCCGACGTTGGAACTTGGTTGACGAGTGACCTTCAAGCTCCTCAATTTGCTTCACCAACTTGAGTATTTCGAACCTCTTTTTCAGCGCCACTAGCTCTTCATCTAACTGAGTCAAACTCGATCCCAGCTTTTCGGCATTTCGAGGAGCAACGGCAGCGGCAACTTCACGAGTTGCACCGGCAGCAGCACAGTCGGCATCGGCAGCGGCATCGGCAGCGGCATCTGCATGGGCGGCAGCGGCAATCATCGGCACAGATTGGGTAACCCCAATGTCGGCAGCGGCATTTGCACCAGAGTCGGCGTTATCGACATCGTCTGGAATGGCGTTGACACCATCCTTCCAAGCGGCAGTTTCGGGATCGCCCACCACATCCCGCAGCTAATTACGGAGTTGCGTCGTCGTTGCAGATGGTGGGAAATCCACCTGGGCGTCCGTCAAAACATTAATAATTCCTTGCCTTGGATTAGCCATTTTGTTAAAATGTTCTTTATTTCACAATAGTTGTGGTTTTCGCTCCACACCTGAAGTTTTAAAATTCCTTTTAGAGTTGATTAAACGCCGATGTTTGCAGATTTATCTGAAGAGAACTTAAAACACGTCTTTTTCTTTCTAGCTCTGTCCCGGAAGTGCCGGCCATCTTTTCTTTTATTCATTATCAGGCTTGCCAACAAACAAGCCAAACCTTTATTATTACAGGGTTGCCATTGGCTGCATTTCTTTATTCATTCTGAACGTTTGGAATAAACTTTTTTGTTTACTTATTCTTTAGAACGTTCCTGATGAAATGTAAACGTATATTTCAATGGCATTCTGTTTATTCTGGTTGTGAAATGGGTTTATCCGGAATGTATAAAGAAACGCAGCCATTATTATACTAACTAAAGCTAAAGTTATACTAGGTTTACACTTACAATATATACTTAAGTTTATACTACGTTTACAGTTTACAGTTTACACATCTAAATAAATTATAATTGTCAGTTGGAGTATATGCAAGACGAGTAACAGGTATACAAGTATATCTAAATTAGCGCGATGAGCTTGTATGTTTATATCTCTCTAACGCATTAATTCTATATACGTCAGCACCAACCCCCGACAAAGTTATATCTGTATTTAATAATGGCTCTATGACAAAATATTCCTGAAATGTATTCGTACATTTTTATTTACTTTCATTTCATACATTAGTATTGATCTGAATGATTTTTACTAAATACCAGGAATAAATATTTAATAAAAAACTGTTTCATTTAAGCTTAACCAACTTTTAGTTGCTCGGAGCTAATTCATGAAATATTTTCATAGACAGTAAATGCAACTCTGGGTGCATCATTAATGAGCTGAAAAACCAAACAAAAAAAATTCCATCTGAACCAATATTCCCAAAAATTATAAAGCAAAACAAAAACAATTTTTCCAATTTATGCACTGNAACAAAAAACTTTTGTTAAATTTCGTTGTTTTCTATGAGCAATTACCACGTCAAAAATGCACTAAATCACCAGTTTCCACTTTTAAAACACTACTAATATGCTAAAATTATTAAAACCTCAAAATAAAAAANAGCCTGCAATGATGACATGTCATATAATGTCGACGAATAAGGATATAAAATTTAAAATGACTAACTTTATCCCCGGCCGATTTGGGAGACCACCATTGGTCATGACCAGAACGCATTTACCAAGGGGAAAAACCGCAGGGATGGCAGTAGTTCTTGCAATCACCGTTGATGATGCTGTGTTTGTAATTAATAGTCTGAAAATACAAAAAAAATGCATTAATGAAATCTTATACACATCAAATAAATAAATTTCAATAATTTGTTTACCATTTCACAAACGGAATTACCAAGAAATAGAAACTCACCGCGATGCGATACAGAAATAAAAACCAACAGGGCTGCATTTTCTTGGTAAACAACACAAGCGCTCCGAGTAATCTGATCCGCAAAATTATTTTGTGAAAAATATTAGTTGAAGAGTTTTTACACATGATTATCCCATTAACTCATAAGTGCAAATTATTGTGATTATTTTTAGTTGAATATAATTGTATTACCTTAGACTTTTTTTAATGTTTTCTAATATTCAATCTTTTGGGACGCAAAAGCAACCATGCTTCCAATTTCTTGTGGGGAAATTTGGTCCCCATAAAGGACTTTCACCACGAAACAGCTACAAAAACAAAAACCTTTTCTACTGGTATACTGTAGTCCAAATTGATTTTAGGGCCTGTGCCAATTAGGGCCTGTGCCAAATGATAGAAAAGAGAAAATTTTGACGGATCAAAGTAAAAATCTGACATTTGTCGTGGTGAATAAGAACGTCAGAATTTTACCTAGCTCATGGGTCTAGCTAAAATTTTGACAGCTTATAACCATGTATACACATAATATTGCTTGGCGGTAATAAGGAGTGAACATGAAAATGAAAGCTGAAACAGCATAAAAAAAGCGTACGTTACTTGCAAATTATAAAATAAATATAAATTTTAAGAATTTCAGCAACACACAAAAATAAAGCTTTCGCACGAGCGTTTGTTTGGTTTTTCAACTGTCAAAATTTAACTCTGCATTTGGCACAGCAAAATTCAATTTATTTGTACACCATAGCAAATTTTTCCACCCCGTCTCACCACGGAGAAAAAAGTTACCGATTGGCAGGGCTAGTGAAAAATTGCCAGCAAGCATTAGCTTTTTTTCTTTAGTTTTCTAGCCGATAATTATCAGGAAAAAGAGGAATGGGATCATTGATGGAATTACGGGCGATATAAAGAAATAGTTAAGAAACGAAACTAACAGAAAATAGCAAGTAACTACCTGATCGGTGTATTTGACATTTGACGTATTTGACGTAATTTTTTAATCGCGTTTTATATATAAAAAGTATTCACAAATACATTTTACAATTTCATCAATATTTAATGACTCGCTAATTTTTATTAAAGAAATACTAAAAATTTGGAGAAAGAAACAAATAAAGCAAACTTAACCTCGCTTGTTTGCGCTTCAACAGGTGTTTATTCATTTTGGCAGCTGTTATATTCAGCTAGTAAAAATTTTACATGCAGAAATTAGCAGGAGAGGCAAAAAAAGAAGAGTGTAAGAACGAAAGCCGCTAGTCTTTTGGGTTGAGAAACTGTTTCCAGCAAAAACTAGTGATAATTATCTGTAAAGAAACAAAGCATATATGACGAAGAATACAGAACAACGCATGTTTACACATAAATTAAAGAAAACCAAAGCGAGTGGATATTAGAGAAAAATTAGTGGTTATTGCTAAAAGGTATAATAAGTACATGGATTTCAGTACCAGAAGAACTGAAATCAGCAAAGGCAAATATTTTCTCTATAACTGCTGCATTCTATTACTTGCTAACCCGATAGCCTTCTTCTGCATGAAAGCAACTGTCAAAAATTTCCAGCAGTAAAAAGTTACGAATTGGCACAGCAGAAATGTAAAATTTTCTCACCATAGTAAAAAGTTTTCCACCGTAGAACTTTTCTACTGATTGGCACAGGCCCTTAGTCATGCAACAGCTCCACATAACTCCGCCATAGACACACACACCAGTCGCTGCAGTACCAAAAAGCTGTTATGACAGTATTTTAATTGATCCACGATAATCGGTGGCATATGGAATGCGTGATGGAAATTTTCTGGTGCTTGATAGCCAATAAACTACAAGAGTGAAACGCTACAAGTAAAACGCTGTGATGTAATTTTTCTTAAATTTCCATCTTTTATTTGCAGTTACATTAAGAAGCTCATAGAGGACAGAGCTGTTGGTGAGGAAGGTGTCGAGTTACTGCAGTACTGCAACTGGGAAAATCCGCATTTCGCACGTGCCCCACTCGTATGGAATAGTAGCTTATGTCAAAAGGCTGGTTTTAGTATAATGCGGCATTCGCAGCATACCCTCACTGGCGCCGAGCCGTTGAAGAAATTTTGGCAAATAAACTTGCAAGAAATAGTTCCGATACTAGCACGTCCGTATTCTTGTTAAGGGTCATCAAAAAATTCCTTGTGTTGTAAACAATAAAGGGAATGCCGGATTATACTAAAGTCAGCTTCCCGACATAAACTACTATTCCATACGAACACAGAAATATAAATGTATCTAAAACTGAATAACTCAAATCAAATTGGATTGCATTTGCATAATATACCTAATATTGGAATCTGTTTTGATCGTAAAAAATACAACTTGCAATCATTTAGATTATAGTTTTGAAAGAAATTGATTGCAATCGTAAATTGTGTAAAAATTGTTAATAGCAATCTGCCTTAAATTCATGATCCCCATGTAACGGGTATAAAATACGTTAAAACCGCACTATCTGTATTAACAACAAATATACATTGGAATATTTAAAATAAAACGATTCATATTTATTTTCTAATAAGAATTGTTTCTTAATTGAAAGTATTTAATACTAATATAATGTAGTGGTTAATGTTTAAAAATGAATTCGCAATATGTCCGCAGCTCAGGTTGATTTGAAGAAATCCGTTTAAATTTTTCGAATTACATCTACTTGAATATAGGATAGGCAGGGTTGCATACAAATGGTAGTTCCGTAAATATTTAAAATATGTTAGTTCATTCAATATTTACATCTGGGCCAATAAATAATAACAAATATAGCCGAAAAAACAAAGTTTCGATTAAAACGAGTTTTTATAACCCCCATAAAATTTCGATTAATTTAAAATACGAAAATAACGATATTTTTTCATGGAGAGGTATTTTTGTAATATACCTTGTTTATACCTACACAAGAACCGTATTAGCAAAAAACCGATTGGACTCAACATATATTTCTTTACAGCATTTATACCCGTGTCTTTATACCGCACTCGATAAAGTCTTATTCAAACGTAAACAAAATCTGCTATTTTTAAACGACTTTTTTTTAATAAATAATTTGCGCGGTTGACCGAAATGGAAACAAACAATAATTGTAATTTATTATAACAATAATTCGAATTTAAAACGGGCTGTATAAAGAAAACCAGCCTATTGTCACTTCACTTTCCAATGGTGCTGATTGCTGCAAGAATTATTTATCGATTTAGAGCATAATCAACACAATATATGCACATAAATATGTATTATTTCACAGATCTCACGGCCAGCTTAGAAATACGTCACCAAAATCATATAAAATTTAAGTAGGAATTATTTTTATTTACAACGTATCTGACCCATTCTGATAAGTATATTTCCCCTAAAGTTAACCCACTTTATTTAATTTGTCTCTCGTGAAAATATATATTTTATTTAAAATTTTCAGATATGTACATATATTTTAAATTTTTGCTTTAATTTTTGTATCCTTTTAATATTTAATTAGATACCTTTAGATTAAATTAAGCTTAAAACGAAACAGCACAGCAACCCTTTTCTGTTAATCTTGAGAACACAAATCCCTCTTTTGTTAAAATTCGGCGCTGCACAAAATCCTGGCGTTTATATTTTCCAACAAAATACCACTTCGTAATTGTAGCAGCATAGCTGCACTCCTATACATGTATATATGTAAATATGTAAACGTAGTATATATAGCAACCACAAACACATATGTATGTAAATAGCACATAATATTCTGTGTATATATTTCCCCCTAGTCAGTAAGCGTCATTTCCAGTTATAGTCTAGAAGTTTCTATTTCCCCTTTTCTATTCGGTAGCGTCCCTTCCAACCTTCCATAGATTGCATCAGCCTTTTAGCTTAAGCACATATTTGTACAGTCAAGAAGATTCATAATAAATTTGGCGATCAAACCTATCGGACGTGTCTATTTTATTTGCGTTTACAGTCTCAGAAGTGGGGTCGAATTCCCTTTCCTGAACGTGTGTGCCGGTAAAATACTGATTTTTTTTTTCTTTAAGATTTCAAGGACATACATATTTTCGCATAAATAAAACTAACTATAAAAACGTTGTGAATAAAAGTTAAGTGAAGTGGTAGGCTTACGAAAGCGGCACGGCGAAAGACAGCCAAAACCAAAAGAAACAGAAAAAAAATACGAGTAAGCAAAGCCAATCGTGCAAAAGTAATTTGAAAGAAAAACAGTGCGAGCAAAGTGGAAAGTTCATAAATAAAAAATAGTTCGGCAAACGAGTGGCAAAGACAAAAGAGTGTTAAAACAATACAAATAGGAACGAGATAGACAAAAGAGTGTATAACAGCAGACATATTAACATTCAGTAAATAAGGCAAAATGGAATCAATTTGTGCTAATGAATATACGGCTGTGCAGTTGCGCGCTTGGCTTCAGCAGTTAAATTTGCCAACAAGCGGCGCAAAAAATGCGTTGGTCATTCGGTTAAACGAAGTTCCAGTAGCCGAGCGTGGCCGGTGTCCGTTGGAAGCTGATGAAAGTTTTGAAATCGTGGCGTCGGGAAAAAATGCAGAAGTCACCCCTACTTTACAAGGAAAAAACAATAACAACAATGAATGCGATGGCAGCGCATGTGGCGGCGACGGTGATGTTGACAATGACGACTGTGATGAAAACACAATACAGCAAATACAACGAATGAAGCAAGAATTGGCAGTGCGAGAAAAGCAGGTGTTGGAGAAGGAGATACAAATTCTGCGACGTCTTGCAGAACTTAACGTGAATACAGTGAGCGTCAACGAAACAGCACCACTTCGTTCAGGGCAAGTTCCCATTGATATAATTTTGAATATAGTGCCTGAATATGATGGGCAATCAAGTGTTGACATCTGGTTAACTCAATTCAAAAGTGTATGCGATGCGTATGCAGTTGACGTCACAATTCAACGTGTCTTGCTACTTAACAAACTAAAGGGAAAGGCATTACAGTGGATACACTCTAAACCACACTTTGCGACGGAAGAGTTGGAATGTTTACTTGCGGAAATGAAAGAAGTGTTTGGTGCAAAGGAAAGCAAATTGCTGCTGCGTCATAAATTCGAGGCAAGGATGTGGAGAGCCGGTGAAAGCTTCGCGCAATATTACAATGAAAAGATATCGCTGTCAAATTCATTGCACTACGAAGATGATGAGTTACTAGACTACTTAATTGAGGGAATAACCGATGAGCAGCTACGCAACCAAGCTTATTTGCAGTGTTACGCCTCAAAGTCTCAGCTACTACAAGCATTTTCCAAAATAAGTTTGAAGCAGAATGCATCGAGAGTGGCGTCGAGGGGAACTGCAGCAGCTACAGCAACACAGATGAGTTACACGAAACGGTGTTATAACTGCAACTGTGTTGGTCACTTCGCCTCCGAGTGTAAGAAGCCAAAGAGGGAGAAACGGGCATGCTATGCCTGTGGCAGCATGGAACATCGAGTTGCAGTGTGCCCAGATCGCAAAAACCGAGTCCAGCTGGTAGATGATAGCGAATACGTAAGATCTTTTATGTTTGTTATTAAGAACCAAGGTTATATATATTTTTCCTTAGAATGTCTCATAGATTTTGGAAGCCCAATCAGCTTTATCCGAAGATCAGCAGTATGCAATCAGTTAGATTTAAAGTTACTGAAAAATGAAAATGACTTATATTTTGGTCTAAATAAGTCAAAAGTGCAAACCTATGGAAAATTTTTGTGTTCGATTATAATAAACGATAAACATTTTGATATTAACTTTATTGTTGTTGCTGATGGGACAATGACCTATGAGGCTGTTCTAGGAAGAGATTTCCTTAGAGAATGTAAGTACAGATTAGTAAGAGAGGAAGAAGAACAGAAATGCGTTTCCAATAAAACCGCTTTGGATGGAAGAAATAATTGCATTGCATCAGGAATTGATAGAAGACTTATAAAATGTCTAAGCGATGTAAGTTCTGAGAATTCAAATATTGAATATTGTAAAGATATGACTGAAAATAATTATGAAGTAGTAGGAGTAAAGTTTAAGGCAAATGAGTGTGAAGCGAACAAATACGAAGAAAGTACAAATGAATGTAAAAAATATGCTACAAAGGTTAGAAATATGTCAGATGAGTGTAATTCAACTGAGTGAGGGTTGGAAAAATAAGTATGAAAAAGCACTTACTAATATAATTAACGCTACAAATGAATGCGTACAAAACAGCCAACAGTCAGGCGAAAAAGTAAATGGCTCGGAAATTGAAAACAAAGTTGATAAAGAATCACTCGAAAATGTTAATTTATTAAATGAACTACTGATGTTAGAGCCAAATGATGAAGATGAAAAATTGTCGATAAAGATTGGTCAAAATTTAGACCATTTTTATAAGCAAAAATTTAATAAACTATTTGACAAATATTATTTGGAATCAAAGCGTCCCATTGAACCAAAGGTTAAGTGCGAAATGAAGTTGACTTTAGATAATGTGAAACCGTTCAACTGCCCACCGCGACGATTGTCATACGCTGAGAAAATCGAATTACAAAAGTTGTTAGACGAATATTTAGAAAAAAAGTATATACAACCGAGTGAGTCTGAATTCGTATCACCAATTGTATTGGTGCGAAAGAAGACAGGTGACATAAGAATGTGTGTTGACTATCGAACGCTTAATAAGGTTACAGCGAAGGATAATTATCCGATCCCGTTGATTGACGATTTAATAGATAGGTTAGCCAAAAAGAAATTTTTTACCAAATTGGACTTGAAAAATGGTTTCTTTCACGTTTTCATGCATTCAAATGCAGTAAAGTTTACATCGTTCATCACACCTTTAGGTCAGTTTGAATTTTTACGCATGCCGTTTGGCCTCAAAAATGCTCCGTCAACGTTTCAGCGTTTTGTTAACAAGATTTTCACAGACATGGTCATAGATAACAGGGTGATAATATATCTAGACGACATAATGATAGCTACCGAAGAGTTAGACGAACATTTAAAGATTTTACAAGAAGTTTTCCGAAGATTAGTAGATAATAAATTAGAGTTGAGATTAGACAAATGTGAGTTTCTCCAGTCTGAAGTGAAGTACTTGGGTTACACCATCACGGAAAATGGTATTCGAGCAGATGACAAAGGCCTTGAGGCGATAAAAAATTTTCCCATTCCGACCAAGGTTCACTCAGTGCAGAGCTTTCTGGGCTTGTGTTCCTACTTTCGAAGATTCGTAAAGGATTTTTCCATAATAGCCAAGCCTCTATACGATTTGACCAAAAAAGATAAAAAGTTTGAGTTCGGAGTTAAGGAGCTGGGGAGTTTCGAAATGTTAAAACAAAAGTTGTTGGAAGCACCGATATTAGCCTTGTACGACCCACTAGATCCAACAGAGCTGCATTGTGATGCAAGCGCAACAGGATTTGGGGCGATTTTGATGCAAAAGAAACATGATGCCAAGTTACATCCGGTATTTTATTTCTCAAAACGAACAAGTGAAGCTGAATCAAAATACCATAGCTTCGAGCTCGAAACGTTGTCGATAATTTATGCACTCCAACGATTTAGGGTGTACCTACAAGGCCTTAAATTTAAGATAGTTACAGACTGTAACTCGTTGACATTGACGTTGAATAAGAAAGAGTTAAACCCAAGAATCGCTAGGTGGGCTCTAGAGCTGCAAAATTATGACTACGTTTTGGAGCATCGTTCAGGCACACGCATGCAACATGTTGATGCCCTAAGTCGATGTAATAATGTTTTAGTTTTAGAATCGAACACGTTTGAAGAGAATCTCATTATTTGTCAAGGAAAAGATGCGAAAGTTAGGGAGTTACGAGAAATGTTACAAAAAAGCGAACACAGCCAATACGAAATGCGTAATGGAGTTGTATATAGAAAGAAGGAGAACGGTGTGTTATTGTTTTATGTACCTGAAAGCATGGAAAGCCATGTTTTTTACAAATATCACGATGAAATGGGGCATACAGGGATTGACAAAACATTGGACCTGATTTCAAAAAATTACTGGTTTCCAAAAATGAAACAAAAAATTGCGAACCACATACAAAATTGCTTAAAATGTATTGTTTACTCTTCAAAACATGGACGCGAGGAAGGTTACTTACATAATATTCCGAAGAATGATAAACCATTCGACGTAGTGCATATAGACCATTTTGGTCCGATCGATCATTCAAGATCGAAAAAGCACCTGTTAGTTGTCATAGATGCCAGTTCGAAGTTTGTTAGGTTATATCCGACGAAGACAACGAATACAAAAGAAGTTATAAACGCAATGAGGGAGTACTTCCGGTCATATAGCCGCCCGAAATATATTGTATCTGATCGAGGTAGTTGCTTCACGTCAGGTGAATTTCAGCAGTTCCTAGAAGAAGAAAACGTACGCCACATAAAGATAGCAACAGGCTCGCCACAAGCCAACGGGCAAGTGGAAAGAGTAAATAGAAGTCTAGGACCAATGATTGCAAAACTGACAGACCCAGAGCGGAATTTACATTGGGATAATGTCGTAGAAATAGTTGAATACGCTCTTAACAACACAATACATCGAACAATTAAGGAATACCCAAGTGCAATGCTCTTTGGGGTGAGACAGCGGGGCAAGGTTGAGGATGTGTTGAAAGAAAAGTTAACAGAAAATGAGATAGGTTCAGAATTAAAAAGTCATGTTGAGATAAGAGAAAAGGCAGCTAAAAATGAGGAAAGGCTACAAGAATATAACAAAAATTATGTAAATAAAAAGAGGCAGAGCCCACACGTATACAAAGACGGAGATTATGTTGTTGTCAAAAACTTTGATTCAAATACAGGCACGTCAAAGAAGCTGATTCCAAAATTTAAAGGTCCCTACAAAGTAGTTAAAGTATTACGCAATGACCGTTATATGCTAGAAGATGTAGAGGGTTTCCAACAGTCGAGAATACCTTACAGGGGCGTGTGGGCAGTAGGGAACATACGGCCATGGTTCAATGGGTGCACGAATGATAGCAGAAGAGATCAGGAGATCTCATTGATCAGGATGGCCGAATTGTAGCAGCATAGCTGCACTCCTATACATGTATATATGTAAATATGTAAACGTAGTATATATAGCAACCACAAACACATATGTATGTAAATAGCACATAATATTCTGTGTATATATTTCCCCCTAGTCAGTAAGCGTCATTTCCAGTTATAGTCTATAAGTTTCTATTTCCCCTTTTCTATTCGGTAGCGTCCCTTCCATCCTTCCATAGATTGCATCAGCCTTTTAGCTTAAGCACATATTTGTACAGTCAAGAAGATTCATAATAAATTTGGCGATCAAACCTATCGGACGTGTCTATTTTATTTGCGTTTACACAACCCTGGATTTTCACGAAGCGTTTCATTCGGGTCGTAGTTTTGCAACTTCGGCCCATTCGGTGTTGTATGCCATGTTGGCTGCCATGTTGTTCACACTGTCATCGTCATATTGAACACGCTGTCAACCCTAAGATATCTCACTTGTATTCTTCCACAATGATCTTTGCGATTGTCCAAATTTTCTATGCATTTGTCAAAAATTTCACTAGCCTCATGAGCTACATAAATTTTATTCACCTCATAGTTGTCAAAAATTTACTCGACGCGAACTTTGTTACCGATTCACACGCTCTAAAAATAGAAAATAATCAGCCTTATTATGAGTTTCATTTTCACCGAGCCGATTCACTTTTCACTTTTGGTTTCCATGGTTTTACTATGGGCGGATGACAAATTTTCGGGTGAATTTTTTCAGGCGAAACTCAGGATAAGGCAGAATGTTGTTTTTTTTTTTGTAACTTTCTGAAGGTTTAACCCGCAAATATGCCAAATGGAAGGCAGCTTATATTCACGATTCTTTGAATAATGTCGAAATTCCATTGCCGTTTGTAAAGGCCATTTCAAAAGGCTCCATTCCACAAATTTAATTTGTTTTGGTTTTTCAGCTCATTAAGGATGCAACCAGGATTGCATTTACCGCCTATGAAAATATTTCTTTAAGCGTTCCAAAATTAGCTCCGAGCAACTAAAAGTTGGTTAAGCTTAAGTGAAATAATTTTTTATTAAATAGTTATTCCTGGTATTTATTTTAAAAAAAAATCAGATCAATATTAATATATGAAATTAAGTAAATAAAAATCTAAGAATATATTTCTTGAATATTTTGTCATAGAGCCGTTATTAAATAAAGACATAGCTGCGTCGGGGGTTGGTCCTGACGTATATAGAATTAATGCATTAGAGAGAGATACAAGCTCAACGTGCTAATTTAAGTTTACTTACATATGTATTTACCTGTAACTCGCCTGCATATATTTAAACTGCGAAAAAATTGACAATTATAATTTATTCAGATGCATATTTTAGCTAAATGTTCTATCGTCGCCTAGATAAAAGATCGTTGCATGTTACTTTCGGCAGGTTTCGGGATATCACAATTGAAGTTTTGAAAGCAACTTCTCAGAAACTCGACTACAGATTCTCTCCAAAGTGTCGGAGAATGCTATATACTTGTAGGGTCTGTATTTGTGTTATTACCTTTTATTGTATTTGGAAATTTTAGATTTATGTGATTTTTGTGGTTCGTCAATCAAATAGAAAATTTTATTATTCAAACTTTTCTCGAATTGCTAACAATATAAAAATAAATTAAGTTTAGTTAACTTTTAATTAAAATATTAAAAAGAAATCTTTGGAATCTACTACATTTTTGGCGATCCTGCCAGGAGCGAATTAAACAGCCATTGGCAAAGAGGTTTCGGGAATCAACCATCAATTAGTACAACAATCATTGCAGTTGCTGCAAGAGAATGGCATTGTAACAGAGGTTTTTGTTCATACATAGTGATCGCAAACACAATTTCAATCAGCATCAGCAGAAAGACCTTCAATAGCAATCTACAAATAAATGCGCCGCCTGCACTAGGAGCTGACCAGTCTGTAATTGTGTACTCGAAACATCGGTCCTTTTTGCTCCGATTATATAACCTTTAAGTTGTACAGCCCTTTTTCAAGGCGTCTCAACAGTACCAACACAACCCACATTGTTAACAGTGTTAACAGATCCGTTTGCAGCGCTTTAACTCAAGCAGGGAGAGCGGTTTCTTTGCTAACATAACCAATCTGGTGCCAAGTGGAGTGCTGCAAAATATCTCAAATAGTACAAACAGCAGCAGATCATTTTATGCAGGGCTCAAATTTAAAATTTTCTGAAAAAGGCGAACCTATCAGCAGCTGTACTCCTTGCATCTACGCAGTTGTCACCTTAGAAAGAAAGTGTTTTCCAAAGGAAAGTGTCTGTCATAGAAGCATTGGTGAGCTGTATCTTTTCATCTAATATTTTTGACAAATATATTTATAAATATATAAATTGTAAATACTCCTTATAGAGATTATTTGAAGTTATATTATGTTTCGTTCTCCACCACACGACACACATACATCTACACGGACTGATAATTTAAATGACTCGCTTATCGATTTGCAAAACAGCTCTTTTCAAGAGGAAATAGCAAATCCTTATGCTAGTCAATATAATAATGAGGTATATGCAACCTCAGTGAAGCTTCCGCAATTTTGGACAAGTTGTCCAGAAGCTTGGTTTGTGCATACAGAAATGCAATTTAACATGAAAAACATTACACAAGATACTACAAAATATGAACACACAATCACAGCGCTTCCGCAAGAAGTAATAGTTACAATATTAGATTTCATTCAAAATCCTCCGCATAACAACAAGTTTTCAGAATTAAAGAAAGTCTTAATTGAAAGACATTCTTTAAGCGAAAATAAGAAATTAGATAAAATTTTGTCAGATTCAGAGATGGGTGATCGTAAACCCTCTGAATTTTATCGGTCGCTCATGTTGCTTGCAGGTTCCAATTTTAGTC
>NW_016160784.1:0-9201 GCF_001687245.7 Rhagoletis zephyria | reverse complement strand
GGAGAACATTATAGCTGACACATTATCTCGAGCTTTCGAAGTTGATGCAATTAAGGGTACAGAACTGAATTTCAAAGTTTTACAAAATGAACAAGAACAGGACGAGGAACTAAACACATTAAAATCTGGAGACATATCACATAACCTTAAATTAATTCAAATTCCACTTTTAAAATTTAATATTTGGTGTGAAATGACAGGTGAGAATCCTAGGCCATTTGTTCCAAATTGTTTACGCAAGACAGTGTTTAATATGCTACATGGCATTACACATCCTGGTACAAAAGCTACACGTCGTCTAATTATTAAAAAGTACTATTGGCCAAAAATGCACAAAGAAATTAATATTTGGTCAAAAGAATGTATAAATTGTCAAAAATCGAAGGTTAATCGTCACACAAAATCTCCAGTAATTAAAATTCCGATTCCCAAAAGTAGATTTGATCATATTCATTTAGATATTGTTGGACCTCTTCCTGTATCGAAAGGACATCGTTACATTTTTACAATAGTTGACAGGTTCAGGCGTTGGCCCGAGGCATATGCATTAAAGAACATTTCAGCGGCAGTGGTTGCAAATAAATTTTTTAGAGACTATGTTTCACGTTTTGGGGTACCGTTAAAAATCACTACAGATCAGGGTACTCAGTTTATGTCAAAATTGTTTTCGGAACTAACAAAATTGCTTGGTAGTCATCACGTTACAACTTCTGCATATCATCCTCAAGGGAATGGTATGGTAGAACGGTTTCACAGGCAGTTAAAAGCTACGATAATGGCTAGAAATGGAATCAACAATTGGTATGATGAGCTGCCGATAATACTTCTTGGTTTACGATCGATGTATAAAGAAAGTATTTCAGCCACATCATCTGAGATGGTTTTTGGGCAAAATTTACGCCTACCCGGTGAACTTGTTGTTCCATCTGAAGAAAAATTTTCCCCAATTGAAGTTTTAGGTAATTTACGGGAACATTTTAAAAATGTTAAATCAAATTTAAGGCATAATCAAAATTCTGATACTGGTGTATATATACCAAAGGATTTGGAGACTTGTAAATTTGTTTTTATGCGTGTTATTAATAAAAGATCATTGCAACAACCATACGAAGGACCTTATAAGGTTGTTGAAAAAAACAAAAAATATTTCAAACTTGAAGTAGATAATGAGGTTAAAACAATTCCGATAGACAGACTAAAACCAGCAATCATTGAAACAGAACTAATACCAGAAACAAACACTAATACAATGAATAACACAACATCAAATAAGAAACGAGTTACTTTTAATTTATATAACATTAATTCTCTAGAAGGGGGAGTATTGTAGGGTCTGTATTTGTGTTATTACCTTTTATTGTACTGTGTTCATTTCAACTTTGTAATTTTGGAAATTTTAGATTTATGTGATTTTTGTGGTTCGTCAATCAAATAGAAAATTTTATTATTCAAACTTTTCTCGAATTGCTAACAATATAAAAATAAATTAAGTTTAGTTAACTTTTAATTAAAATATTAAAAATAAATCTTTGGAATCTACTACAATACTACTTCACGAAATTCTTAAATTGTCTTATTTTTGAGTTTACTGCCAACCATTTATAAAATTTAGTCGTATATGCCAAATGTGATAAAATTTTTAAATTTTTTTAATCGTGAGTTTCGCCCAAAACAAAATTCACCAGAAATGTTTTCACCCACCCGTAGTGAATACACGGAAACGAAAAGTGAAAAGGTGGCCCGGTTCGAGAAAATGAAACTCATGATAAGGCTGAATATGTCGGAAACTAAAGCATATATTTTAAAACAGACGACGCTATTTGAAAGATTAGTTTAGTACGACAGCATTACTAACGTAATTTGTACCAAATGATTTTAGTCAATTACTCGGAAACTAAAGATATTCAAAAAACTGTTAACAAAAAAGCGATATATCTGATTTTAAAATATATATCTGCATTTTTAACTAAACTGTCAAAATGACGCTTACGGAAATTTTCCATCCAAGCGACGATATTTTAAGCTTACTGTCATAATTTCGAGCCTGTATGTAAATTTTCGGGAAAAAGTTAAGAAGTATGGGCTTGTTCGAGTTGCAATCACAACCGCAGTGTTGCGCGAATTATTAAAGTATCGCGTTCTGTGTGAATTTCTAGCAATGTATTAAGAGGTGGGCAGTTGCAACATTTGTGCCATTTTTCATCAGTACAGCAGTAATGCCGCTTTTATTACGTGCCTCGAACAAGCCCTATATTCATATGCTGAAAAGATATTTGTGCAACGACCTCGACACAGTAAAATAAAAAAAATTAGTATGTATTAGTAAAATAAATATTCTTAATACATTTATATTTCAATTAAACCTGAGATGTTCAAGCGCACTGCAATATTTTTCTATCCATTTTTCCAGTGCTAAAATAATTTTCACCACATAAAATTGCTGCATAACACCCTTATTGCCGAAAAAGCGTTGCTTGCAACACTAGTCCTTTATGGGGACCAAATTTGGTGGAAAAAAATAGCTAAGTTTGTTTACTGGATATCACATTATACCAGTAGAAAAGGTTTTTGTTTTTGTGGCTGTTTCGTGGTGAAAGTCCTTTATGGGGACCAAATTTGGTGGAAAAAAATAGCTAAGTTTGTTTACTGGATATCACATTATACCAGTAGAAAAGGTTTTTGTTTTTGTGGCTGTTTCGTGGTGAAAGTCCTTTATGGGGACCAAATTTGGTGGAAAAAAATAGCTAAGTTTGTTTACTGGATATCACATTATACCAGTAGAAAAGGTTTTTGTTTTTGTGGCTGTTTCGTGGTGAAAGTCCTTTATGGGGACCAAATTTCACCACAAGAAATTGAGCGCATGGTTACTTTTGCGTTCCAAAAGATTGAATATTAGATAACATAAAAAAAGGTCTAAGGTAATACAATTATATTCAACTAAAAATAATCACAATAAATTGCACTTATGAGTTAATGTGATAATCATCTGTAAAAACTCTTTTCAACTATTATTTTTCACAAAATAATTTTGCGGAACAGATTGCTCTGAGCGCTTGTGTGGTTTACCGAGAAAATGCAGCCCTGTTGGTTTTTATTTCTGTATCGCATCGCGGTTTCTATTTCTTGGTAATTCGGTTTGTGAAATGGTAAACAAATTAATGAAATGCGTGATTCAATAATAGTGATACGATTATCCTTGAAACCTCGAGGGATTTCCCAAATATACTCGGGCTCGTATCGCTGGATTGTTAAATAAATGCTCACGATGACCAAATTGTAGTACAATTAACTTTATTGTACAACAAACAATTTACAATACTCGCTAATACAGTAAAAACACTCTACAATACTTGTTAAAGCAATAACAACGCTAACCTGAAATTGTTAACACAATTAGGGCCGGTGCTCAATGTCTGGTTAACACTAATCTCCGTTTAAACATCATTATCGACGTGTTCGGCTCCATGCATATAACGTGGAATCGGTAACGTCGATAACGATGTTTTACCGGAGATTAGTGTTAACCAGACATTGAGTAACCGGCCCTTAAACTTATAGCTTGCTTATTCGCAACTCACTTCTCTGTTCACTTTACTTGTAGCTTGCTGTCTTGTAACTGACCCACTTCGCTGTGGCGGCGCCCTTATATACCTGCGCTCGTACTTATGGCAACTCTAGAACGTTCTGAAGTTTATCGCTCATTCTCTTTCTCTCGCTGTTCGCAGTGTTCATCCAACTTGACGTTTCTCTTTGTGGAACACTCTACGTCATTCCTCGAACATTCTGCCTATTTCTCGTTGTTCGCTTCGCGTTGCCGCAGTATTCGTTACAATAGAAAGGTTTTGTAATAAAACAGTCTTCTCGCTCCCACACATAAAATTGGCTCCTTTACTTGTGCAGAATGTTGCTTACTCTACAGTTTCTAGTGATATTAGTAGTAAAACCAAAAATTTGTCATAATAATATAATAGATTGGCGCTTACACATATGTTAGTGTTTGGCCGAGCTTCTCCTCCGATTTATGGCATGCGTGAGGGACCTACAGTTTTACGCCGACTCCGAACGGCGATAGTATTTTTATGAGAAGCTGTTTTTCATGGCAGAAATGCACTCGGAGGTTTGCCATTGCCTGCCGAGGGACGACCGCTGTTAAGAAAAAACCTTTTTCTATTTTTTTTTTTGCGATGTTGCTTTGACCAGGGCTTGAACCCAGGCGTTGCGGAGTGGAAGCGCGCACTGCTTACCACTACACCACAGCGGCCGACTTTGTCATACTAAATGTAATTTTCTAGAACAAGTGTAGAATAGTGACCGTTTAGCTATAAAATAACCAAAAATGCCGATAGATAGAACTTTTTACGCTGATTACTACGATACCAATATTTGGCGCAGGCAAAAAATAACGAAGATATAAGAGGTTTATTTGCTTTGTTTATTTGTATTTTTTATTACCACCCTTTTAGGACCAGGTGGTCCACTGGGTCGTGGTTTTAATGTATGTGCAAAAGGACCAGGCTTCATACTAGTAACTTGTTATGCTGACCTGAACCTCTTTAAACGTAAAAAACTGATATATTTGTTGAACACCATCTCTTCGTGGCCCATCGGCAATATGATTCGGTTGCCGAATGTGCCATGGTCCAAAAGGAGTAGTTGTCTAGGTGGTCCCATGTTATGCAGCGTTGGACCAGAGGTGGTCAGGTCCAATGACATCTAGTGTTTAACCTAGTCCCACTTTTGCAGGGCACTGGATTGTTGAAACCTAAAAGTACATCAAGAAAAAATATGTAATATCGAATTAAAGATAATAACTTGTACTTTCTAAATAACATACATTTCTTTGCAATTTGCAGTTTTTTTCAATAAATATTATTTCATGAAAAAATAACATTTGTTCGTTTTTTTGTGGTTTTGGTTTAAAAATACAAGAAGCTACAAATTATGTACACCAACTGAAAGACAAATTAGTTATCTTTATGGTGGCGTCATTAGTTTTTTTTAGTTTTTATATTTATTTAAAAACTGAACTTTAACCTTCTAGAACGTCTTGATTTTTTTACTTGCGCATGGTTGAAATGAGTTCTATTTATCTGCAGTTTTTCTTTTTGCATAGCTGAACGGTCGGTTCCAGGAAATGATGAATAACTTAAATCAAAAATGTACATATTTATGTATTGTTTAGTATTTCCATTAAAACACCAAATATATTGCAAATTCGCATAGAATAAATAATACACATTTTACTTCTAATTGTATACTTTGCGTACTTTTTGTAGTACCTTTCTACTACCGTTTTCGCAAATGGCGATCACATTATTAACCTTTCTCCTACTTCCAAAATACAAATCTAGGTAAACGAGTGTCAAATTCTAGCTGTCACAAATTACACAACCTTGTATTAGGAGCGTTCCTTATCTCCCAGAAATAGTCAGAAAAAGTCCGAAGTAGTCAGATTTAGTCCAAAAAGCGTTCCTTAACTCGGAAATGACAGCAAAATTGAGAGAGCAACACCCAGTGAGAGTGACTCTCATCAGTCCGAAGTAGTCAGATTTAGTCAGAAGAATTTTTTCTGGCAAAATCCTGAAAAGTGAGAATAATCTAAAAAGTAAAAGAAGTGAATTGAAATTGGAAGGAGGCAAAAAATAATTGATATAGTAAGTGTTTATTGTGCTTGTGCTTGTGTGAATGTGTTTTGTACATACATTTCCATTCTTATTTGACGTTAGCTTTGTTGTTGCCATTCTTTGGACTAAAAATTTGGCTTTTTGCGTTCCTTTACTTTTTCTGTTATTCTCTTTTAGTGAGCGCATTTTGCTTATACTCTGGCATTTTGACACTTTTCAGATTTTAGTCCAAAAAGATAAGGAATGAACCTATTATTGAATCATGAATGAAATGTATTTATTTGATGTGTATAACATTTCATTAATGCAATGCGGATTTTCCTCTTGGTAAATGCGTTCTGGTCGCGACCAAGGTGGTCCCCCAAATCGACCGGGAATAAGGTTAGTCATTTTAAATTTTATATCTTTGTTCGTCGACATTATATGACATGTCATCTTTGCAGGCTATTGTTGCAGAACAAAACTCTGCAACCACTGCTGTGGTAAATATTTTCCAGCAGAACTGCCCACCACCGTCGGTGTAATGATTTCGATAGCTAAACAAACGCCATCTCCTGGGCATTCCCACAGGTTGCCGACACTAGCTATTATATCACGTGTGAATGCAACTGCGGCTAAATTTGGTTATTAACAGTGCAATAGTATCATGTCATTGGCAAAAACACTAAGGGCTGCTGGCACATACAGGTTGTAAAGTTTTTGGTATCGATGAACTTACTCGAAGAAGACGATGGCCGAAAACATATGATGAAACATCTTCTGGCATGCCTGACAATCGTTAAGTCAGACGGAGGCTTCACATACGATATTTCACACATGGCTGGAATTCGTTAGCGGAAAGAGCACACATTTACAAAATATTTGGGGTGTTCACAGTTCGTTCCAAATAGTGTCTCAAAATGTAGACGTCTACATTTTAAGACGTTTTCTAACCGTAAAATCTGTGGTGTTGTTGTTTCCCATACAAAATTGGAAAACGACGCCGTCTACATTTTGTCACACCCAAAGGTATGTTTTTTACGCGACTACATTTTGCAACCTCGCAGCAGAGTTGCATTATGGCAATACTAATCACATTTTTTTTTATTTATTGGGCACGTTTTCTGTATTTGCATTTAATTTGAGCGCAATTTCTGATGAAAAGAAACAAATCAAGGAAAAGAAATAACAAATATTACAAATTGGTAATTAAGTTAAATAATTACAATTTTTCAGAAACATAATCGAAAGGCGACATATAAAAAATGCACGCAAGGAAGAAATGTCTGGCAACACCAGCAAAGTTTTGAGACGATTTTGCGACGACTGCTAGAAAGGGGTGCTCACAGTTTGATGCTAAAAATGTCTCAAAATGTAGACGTCTACATTTTCAGACACAATTTGGAACGAACTGTGAACACCCCAATTTATCGTTCTGCAGAACGTGCATGCATATTCGATTCCGATTTTATGGGTCGATTACAGAGGACAACCGAATTTCAGATTCAGTGATCGCTTTTTCGTAGATTTTAAGAAAAATCGGACTACGATGAATTCCGCCACCAATATGTTTTCTCCTTTGACAAGATGTTAGAGAATCGCGGCAGCACAGCCGTATACCTACTCTACGCTCTTACGCGCATATGCTAAATTTCTCGCACCTAGCTAAAGTGACAAAGGCAGAAGGCATATCTTCAACATTATAACTTGAAGTAAAAAAGTGTTAGGCATGCAATAAAAGAATACAACAGAACAAAAAAATTTTCTCAAAACTATTAAACTGAAAAATTGCACGAATAAAGTCCTTATTTTTAATTAAAATATCGCAATTGTTTTTTATATGTACATACATATTTACAAAATGAATCTTAAATCACCCACAGTAAGTCCAAACATATAAATGACTAATAAGAAAAATAATAAATAACAGTAATATGAAAAATTATGTCGAGAAATCTCTAAATAGTAGCGAAACTGTATCTCAATAATAACAAGTAATTGTAAGCAAGAAATACAACCGACTTCAATGCGCATTCAGGTCGCCCTGGTTACGTAGATCCGACTGTCCTCCCTTTTTTAAAATCATTAAAAAAATTAATACTTTTTTTACAGAAAAAAATCAAGATACAGATTTAAGGATTTTAAGTAAAAATAAATAAAGGAAAACTTGTTCGTGATATCTCGACCAAGGTGTATTCATGATACAAAAATCTAAAGGTAAAACCGCTGAGAGGCAGCCAGAACATTTTTAAAGTTTGCTAACATTACAAAAATGTTTTCAAATTTCCAATGTTACAAATACATTCTCATTTTCAGTCTCAAATAAATGAAAATATCAATATATTCATCTATTTGTTTTTTGTTTTACTTTTATTTGGCATTTGAGTTGCTCTCGAAATTTCAATTTTATAAAATTGACAAACTTCAAAAAATAAATGATGGCCGACGAATTGAGCAAGCGGCTTTACCAACTCAGTGCGGCTCTCTTTTAAGATACTATTATGTAGAAAAATTAAAACAAACGATTCAAAATTCCTACAAATTTTTTTTCAATCTGACTTTATAGGATGGTTATTCTGAGAGCATGGTCAAATTCAATCACGCTATTGATATTTTGATTCAAGTATTTTTTGTCAAGCATTCAGTGTGAAGTTTGATCGGAGTTTATATATTATTCAGTAATTAATCACATTACATTGAAATATAAACGTATAATATGGTAGAAAGTTAGAAATTATTTAGTCTTAATATGCATAATTCGCTCCGAGTGCGTTCACTATTGATCATTTGATTTAAATAATTGGTTCTCAGGCATTCAGTATTATAATTTGATCGGAAATTATATATTCTTAAGTAATTGATCACATTTTATTAAAATATAAACGTTTAATAGGGTAGAAATTGTGAAATTATTTAGCTTTGGCATTAATAGTCGGCCAGAAACAATTGCAGAAAACTGCAACTACTCGTGAAAACTTACAATAAAAGCAATGTAGATGAAAGTAATATTATTATTAAAATTAGATCGATATATAAAACATTTTACATCATTTATTTGAAGTAAATCGGAATATATTTTCACATATAAGATAGTTTCCATTCAACTCATAAAGTACATATTTCACTAAAAATATTTTTAAGATCATTTCGAATTGCAAAATTAGCGCTAATTAGTTATATTGAAGTATAAAATATTTTATTAACGTTAAATCTTGCGAGATTTACCATATAAAATCAAATCTCGAAAGCCTGTAGATTTAAGTTAAATCTTCAATAATATTGATTAATAAATGCAATATGTTGCGTATGGCATCCTCGAATTCAGGCGGCATGTCAAAACGGACATATTTTGTTTACATTTTCCTTGTCACAACAGCCGCCAGATAAATTATAAATTATTTAAAAACAAGAAATACACACATTTATCATGAGTGAGATAATTGAAATTAAAAAAATTTAAGTAATTGATAATATTCGTAATATATTTGCTTACCTATATGAGTACACATATCTATCTACATACATATATGTATGTATGCTTTCTTTTTTAGTGTAATGCTTGAAATACAATACCGGCGAACGGCAAACTTCGCCGAAT
>NW_016160783.1:48197-59505 GCF_001687245.7 Rhagoletis zephyria | reverse complement strand
AATAATTTTAAAAAAGTACTAAGCCATTGTTATTGTGAACTGAAATTAAAAATCAAAATAAAAGCGAAATATACAATCATGAACAATATTTAGATGACTAGTTTTCTATTAAACTTCTAACAAATTTGTAATTGTTATAAGTATAATATCTGAACAAAAAATGTTCCTATATCGGTGGTCCTGTGCAATAACGACACAATTCAAAATACAAAAAACCAAAACTGTTTCTACTGTTAAGCGGCTCATGTCACTAATCCTTCTCGAATCCATGTCTAATCTTTAAAACTAACTTTAGCAATCCTTACTGCTAACGCTAGTAAGGGTTAGAAATGGATAGGACAAGGATTAGAGACAAGAGCCACTTAACAGTAGTAACAGTTCTTCTTATTTAGAATTTTGAATTGTGTCGTTATTGCAGAGGACTATCGATATAGGAACATTTTTTGTTAAGATTTTTCAAATATTTCGATTGCCATTTTGGATCTGTCATTTAGAGTTTTAATGGCTTTAGATTCGTATTCAACGACCCAGAAAACCCCCAGATACCCACTTTCATAGAAATCTAAAAATTTTGTTTAATTTTCGTCCGCCATTTTGAATTTGTCATAAGTGACTTAAGATTCGTAATAAGCGACCCATAAAACCCACAGATACCCAGTTTCAAAGAAATCTATCGATTCTCTAAATTTTCCGTCCACCATATTGGATCCGCCATTTTGAATTTTTGGTAAATAACTTCAGATTCGTAATCAGCGACCCAGAAAACCCCCAGATACCCAGTTTTATAGAAATCTACCGATTCTTTATATTTTTCGCCCGCCATATTGGATACGCCATTTTTAATTTTAGGTAAGTGACTTCAAATTCATAATCAGCGACCCAAAAATCCCCTAGGTAATAAGTGGTGTAAAAATCCGTCAACGAGTATTTGTTTAAATAGTTTCGTCCAGCTAGATTTGCGATCCGAACCACTGTGGGTCGCCGTCATACGAAGGCACCAATGAAATATTCATGTAAACAAGGTTGCTAAAATGTTTGGAGATACATCTCTACTAATATATATCTTGAAAGCCGTTTTTTTCTGTTCGCAAAGTTCGATATCGGCTGTACCGATTTTTTTGCAATTTTGGTTATAGGTTCTGGATGGGCTTCTCATTGTCTTAGGCAAAACAAAAGTTTAAATACTTCCTAAAAATGGAACTGCAGGACTTTAAAAATCCAATAGAATCTAACATACATGCCCACATAACAGCGCTGCTCAGCGCTCAGAGCGCCCGCTGCTGTTAATTCCTACGGAATACATCGCAAAGCAAGGGTTATGTATACATATACATACGTGCTAATATTAGTCAGTGTTGCCAATTCTTGATTTTCAAAAAGCACCAAAAACTTGGAAAAAAAGCGTTTTACCACACTAACAGCACCAAATTTTTAGAATCAAGGGATGATTTTTTCACAGTTTGTATTTAACAAAAGCAAAAAATTAATTTTTGACACTTTGAGGTTAGAATAGGTCCATTCAATAACTTTTCCAGTAAGTAATTGCAGCGAGAGCGTAAAAGAAAAATAGAGTAAAATTGAGCGCAAGAGAAAATTTCCAGAAAAAGTTATTGAACGCCAAACTAGTAAAAACTTGCCACTTAAGCCATTTTGACACTTTCTGACGGTTAAGTTTTGGCGCGCAATTTTCTTTTTTAATTGCGAATAGTTCCCATCGTCATAAAAATAAACAAATATACAATAGATTTAAATTTTTAATCCATAATTTCATTTCACTAATTATGTTTCATCAAATCATCCTCTTAAACAGTTTATTTACATTTGAATTTGAAACATAACCTTACTTTTTGACTCCTGCAAATTCCTGCTAGTAAAATTTTCACTAGCAAGAATTTGCAGCTCTTTCGGGTTGTTACGCTCTCGAATTCGCTCTCTCTTGCAAATATTTTGGGTTATTGAATGCATTTCCAGTAAAAACTTGCAAGTACTAGTAACAATTCGTAAAAAAAAAATTATATTAAATGGACCTAATATCTTAAAATTCTAGTGCTAGAGCAATTGTGCGGCCAGATTTGGATTCAGCACCCAGAAACGATGTGTTTTACTCAGGTGGTAATAAAAAATCTAAATTTATATAAATAATTAGAAAAGAAAAAAATAATAATTAACTTACCTGCGTACTAGCATTTTCAATGCGAATAGAATTCAATAAGGTGGGTTTGCAGCTTCAGTTTTTATCAATCATGTTTTTATTTTAGTGCATTTATATTTATAGATTCTTGTAAATTCAGTGCTGCCACAGCTTTAAATATTTCAAATTGTTTCAGATTTTTACTATCTCGGAGTAATTTTAGTTCAAAAGCACTAAAAAAGGCACTAAGCACAAAATAATTTTTTTGGCGTTTTAAATATTTGAAATCAATCCCATACTCTTGATAAAAATTGGAGGTACATAAAATCAATCGCATACTCTTGCAGAAAATTAGAGCTATTGGAAAAAAAGGCGTTGTACCTCCCATGCAACCCGAATATTTCATATTGCATATCTGTAAGCGTTCATGAAAAAATGTTTAAACTTGGTACGGAAATATATGAAATCAATCGCATACTCATGAAGAAAAATTCGGATCATTTGAAAAGTGGGCGTGGCACCTCCCATAAAAACCGAATTTTTCATAATAAGTATCTCTGGAAGTGTTCATGGTAGAGTACTGGAATTTTATACTGGGGCACCTCCCATACAAGTCGAATTCTTATTACTGCTTATTTCTAGAATTGTTCTTGGTAGAGTACTGGAACTTGGTGTGGTGATATATGAAATTAATCGCATAGCTATGGAGAAAATATGGAGCTATTGTAAAAGAGGACGTGTCACCTACCATACAAGCCGAATTTCCTACTGCATATCTCTAAAAGTGTACAGTACTGGAACACTTCGTATGGAGATATATGAAATTAATCCCATACTCATTGAGAAAAATGGGCTCAAACATAAATACTGAGTTTTACTTATCTTTGAATGTGTGTATAATTCTTCTGCTGGTTTAGTTGTCTTTCTAAGGAACCTAATTTAAAACATCGAAATTTTTACGAAAGTTTGTTGGTTTTTTTTCAGATATTAACACGGTTTTTGTTAAAGAACAAACTATAATAGAACAGCTAATTCTCTACTAAAAATAGTCCAGATCATAACTATGGGACACCCACATATTGACAAGTTTTGTTTATTTATTGTATTATCATTTAACCTTAATTATTTTTTCATAAAAATGTAGTTTGTTCTTTAACAAAAACCGTGTTAATATCTGAAAAAAAACCAACAAACTTTCGTAAAAATTTCGATGTTTTAAATTAGGTTCCTTATAAAGATATTGAGTATGCAGTTTTGCTGCCCATTCAATTTTAGTAAANAAGTGCAAGTTTGAAGGACTTAGGGTTTTTCGTTGATTTTTGGCAATTTTTTTGTTGAAGGTGTTGCTCCTATTCTCCATATATACATATATATCAACGGTGGGTAAACGCGGCTCTGAGCCAAATGCGGCTCTTTGCTTAGCAAATTGCGGCTCTTTTTACTTTCTCTTTGCTTAGAACATTTTGGACCTTTTTACTTTTTAAAATACAGGTTTCTTTGCTGGACATTCTTTTCCACTGTGTTGCTTTTTTATTTTATTCTTTTTATATATACGCAAATTGAGATCGGAACATTACCCGCAATTAGAGAATGAAAATTGGCTTTCATTTCATCATTTTCCATGTCTAGAAAAAAATATTGCGCATGATTTAAAAGCAGATTTTGAAAAGGATTTGCCCATTTGAAATTATTTAAATGTACGCTTGCATACTTCATAAACCCTTTTTTATGTAACATAACTGAGAATGAATTTACAATATCCGAAATACTCCTTTTTAAAAACACCGAAGAAGAGTCAGAGTTTTTGGAGTTAAGAGAGTATTAGGCACTGGAAATGCAACATAAAACTTTGCCATTGCTTGAATTCCGGCAACAAGGACCGGATTTAAAATATCCGATGTTGAAAACACCTGCGTGCCATATATTTTCCATTCCATTCCAATGAAATTCGTAAAGTCAAAATAGCGTTCACAATTTGTTGCATTTGCGTACTTGATAATTATTGAAAGTTATAAAAACTATCAGAATTTTGTGTTTGCGTGCGCAAAAAAACTTGCAAATTAGGGGAAATTGAGAGAACAAAATAACATTTCATTTTGGGGGAAGGCTACTAGTTTCTGCTGGAAAAATGTTTGACAACAGCATTTTGCCAACAAGAAAACAGCTGATCAAACAGCTAGTTTGGAATTTGCGCAAAGCCTTCAATTTAATTTGATGGTTTGAAAGTTAAAATAGTAAAATGCGACTAATTAAATTTGTAAGAAGTATGTAATTATTCGTTTAGTCAGTGAACAGGATAAGACTTCGGGATTTGTTTTCTAACGTTCTCATTTTTATACTTTTGAATGTAAAAAAAATTTCCACCAGCTCTTTGTCTAACTTGCAAGTTTCTACAAATTTTCTGATCGCGTACTATTTTACATATTTTTCTCTTGAGAGATGACGTTTCGCCGGAATTTTGCTGTTGGACATTTTTTACTGGAGATTTTAAACGAATGTACCTATTGACTAACTAACATTTAACACGAACGGCTTTAACTGACGTAAAACCAGATATTGAAAATTTAGGGATCTTTTGAATTTGCTTTAATATCTATCTTACGTACGTTAGAATAACAATAAAATTAATGTATTTCATTTCTAATAATAATTTTATTTAAAAATCAAAGTTTTTGTTGTTTTATGTGGCTCTTTGTAGCATTTACAAATTACATGTGGCTCTTTTCTGCCTCGGCCTTGCCCTCCCCTGATATATATACTTGCGCTCCGAGTAAAGCTGAGTCAACTTGGTACTATACCTTAAATAGTCCAGTTTATTTGTAACTTTTCATCGACTGTTTGAAACAAAACTTTCTTTTGGAGGTGAAAAAAAAACTCACCGGAAAATATGTCATCCGCCCATAGTAAAAGCATGGAAACCAAAAATTAAAAGTGAACCGGTTCGGGGAATATGAAACTCATGATAAGGCTCAACGTCTTTTTAGAATATTTTTAAGATCTTACGCGTATTGTCACTTTTGTCCGTTTTTGTAGCTACACCTGAACGAAGTTTTACATGCCTGAAAAGGATTAAAACATTCTTGAGAAATACCTCAAGTCAAGAAAGGCTGAACGGTCTAGCATCTATGAATATTCACAAAGATAAATAAAACAAGTAATTTTTTAAGGTGAAAACAAACCGACTTCAATTCTCATATACAAATTTTAGATTATTGTTAATTTCTTCATGATGCAATGATTGGATTTAAACCAAATTAGTATGGGACGACCTTAGAGGTAACTCCTTTACTTTAAAATACTAATTATAGAAATCAGTGAACGTGGTCCGAAGTTATGCGGTAACATACATAAACAAAAAATATTCCGACGAATTGATAACCTCCTCCTTTTTGTTAAATTGGTTAAAAATAAATAATAATCAATTTTGCAGTTGACGAAGTTCTAGAAAAATTTTTCATAAAACCAAGCAAAATGTGAAAAATTTCGTTTTATTGATTTATAAGTAAAAAGCAAAATTTAATGTGTTTAAAATTAACAACATTTTTTATAAATAAAGCAAAAAATTTAATGTATTTGAAAACTTCGTGTTTTAACACTTTATTGCGCATACTTTTTTCTCAATAACCCTTTTTCTGAACCTGTTCGAAGTCCGAGAAAATGCGACCCTGCTCGGGTGGTTTTACCATCCTTGGTTTCATCTGAGGCAAGAAACATATATATTTTCGCAGCTAACCTAGCTATAGACATATTGTTTACTTTGTACTAGCGAGAATTCTTTCAATATATCTAAATCAGATATAGTCTTCGGCTTAGTGTTTATTTTTCGAAAACCGACAAACTCTTAACATTTTGGCAACCCTTGCGGGGAATCCACGGCTTTTGGATACTGTGCTGCAAAAGTTATTCCCAGCGTTTGAGCATAAAAAACGAGTTTCGGAATCTGCTCCGCACGCACGTGTGGTGGGACTCTTACAACATAACCTCACTTTTTACATCGTGCTGCTGAAATTCATTTGCAGCAGCGTTCGCAGAAATCATTTTTGTAGAACGCACTACGTTGGTGTTAGACATGGATAGGAAGGTTAAGCAGCTGCAGTCAAGCAAGACGGCAATTTTAAATTTCGCAATAAATACCCGCAAAACCGCAAAAGCAAAGCAAACAAAGGGCTTTTTATAAGCGAGAAAGGAGCTTCTGGGGCAATATTTGGCAAAATTCGTGTGTCTTCATGACCAGGTTGTTAGTGAGTGCACTCCTGAAGAAAGGGAGGCAGCTGGCATTGCGACATCTATTGACTTCGAGGCAGTGGAGTGCGTCTATGCCGAGACCATGGGTGAACTACACCATCTATTGGACAGCACGAATTTGCCCACTGATACATCGATGTCGCAGTCCTTCGTACCAACACAGGCGATATATCAATCACTACCACGCATTCGAATTCCACCATTCGATGGTAACTTCCTATACTGGTTCCCGTTTAAAGATTTGTTCATCTCCATTGTTACATCTAACGCATCCCTAACAAACACACAGCGCTTGCAATACTTAAAGGATAGCCTTACTGGAAAGGCAAAAAATGCGCTTGATAACGTCACCACAACAGATGCTAACTTCCAGGTTGCGTGGGAGCTACTTCAATCCCAGTACGAGAACAAACGGATAATCAGCGCTCATGTAGCAGTGATTAGCAAACTTCCTTGTGCTCCGAAAGAATCTGCCTCTGCTGAGGTCATTACTTGATGGCGTGACGTCGTCTATACGTATGCTGCAGCATTTGGGCCGGCCAATCGAGCATTGGGATGATCGGTTGGTGTTCACTATTACTCACAAGTTGGATGCCACCACTCGCAAAGCATGGAAGCGCTCCCTAAAGTCGAACCGCGATATTCCAACTTTTAGGGAGCTGCAGGAGTTTCTTACCAGTAGAACACAATCCCTGGAAATAGTCCAAAGCTACACCGAGCCGAAGCCCTTCGTAAAGGAGCATACTCCAAAGAAGTTAGGCACCACCTCTGCTGTTTCTGGGAATCATACCACATCTGGGCGCTGTCCCAACTGCTCCGGTAAGCATATTATCATGTTTTGCAAAGCTTTTCGCAATAAATCGCCGCACGAACGGTATGACTACGCACTACAAGCTAAGCTGTGCCTAAACTGTTTGCACATCGGCCACCAGCAATCAGCTTGTTCTTCCGAGCGCCGTTGCAAGACGTGTCAAGCTAAGCACCACAAAATGCTGTACGACTACTTTGCTTTCAATGCGACTAGTACCAGCAAACAGGCTGCATCCTCTCATAACGCAGTCACAACAGGGCAAGGCCCTAATATGCTGCTGCCGATACTGATCGGCACAGCCCTGATTGAGGTTAAGCCAGAGTCCGGACACAAGGTCGTTTTACGAGCTTTACTGGACAGCGGGGCAGAAGCAGCGGTCATCAGCGAATCCGCAGTCAACCTGTTACACTTGGTGAAGTCTAATGTAAAGGTACCTATTAATGGGGCTAACGGTGATAGAGTGGCTACGGCAAAGGGGTTATTAACGTTTAATCTACGTTCATTGAAATCCGACTTCGAGCTTGCATGCATCGCTCTAGTGTTGCCTCGAGTTGGAAACCGCACCCCGACGGTAGCTATTGCACCGAACGATGTTCAACACTTAAGTGAGTTAGACCTTGCTGATCCCACTGGGAATGTACCTCAACTGATTGATGTCATCTTAAATGCTGGCGATTATGCTGCTCTTCTGTTAAGCGGAATACAGCGTAGCAAAACTAGTCATTTGATTGGCCAAAGTACACGGTTGGGTTGGGTGATTTTCGGCAGTTCTGGTAATCAATCTCTCGTGACGACACGGGATGTGATCGACTGCTATCACACTCAACTCGATCTCGACCGAACTATTCGCAGCTTGTGGGAGTTGGAAGAGCTTAATTCAACGCCCGCACTAACGCAAGATGATCGATTCGTCCAGAATTACTTCAACCGCACTACTCGTCGCGCTGCAGACGGTCGTTATATTGTGCGGCTACCAGTCAAACCGGATTCTGATCTAACGCAATTAGCCTCTACGCACCATGATGCGATTGGTCTCCTCGATCATCTTCGTCGACCTTTATCTCGAGATCCGGTCATGCGAGATATGTACGAAGAATTTATCAACGAGTACGCATCATTGTAACATATGGTGAGCATCACTAGAGAAGAATAATGTTCAACGCCCATCTGTTATCTCTCCCACCACGGCGTCTATAAAACATCCAGCAGCACAACGAAATTAAGGGTCGTCTTCAACGCCTCAAGACGATGCAACTGTGGTAAGTCTCTTAATGATTGCTTATACTCTGGTCCTAAGTTACAGAACGACCTGACTGCTGTTGTACTAAATTGGCGTCGATACCGAATTGCGCTCACTGGAGATATCGCCAAGATGTACCGCCAGATCTTGGTGGACGAGAGAGATACTGATTTGCAGCTATTGTTTGGCGACCTAACTCGCATCGAGAGTCAACACATTTCAGATTAAAAACTGTCACTTATGGTACCAATTGCGTGCCATATCTGGCCATTAAAGTATTGCACACTCTATCTGCTGACGAACGCTGTAACTTTTCTGACGCTGCTCAGATTTTGCTTGATGAGTTCTACATGGATGATGTTCTAACGNATTTGATTGGCCAAAGTACACGGTTGGGTTGGGTGATTTTCGGCAGTTCTGGTAATCAATCTCTCGTGACGACACGGGATGTGATCGACTGCTATCACACTCAACTCGATCTCGACCGAACTATTCGCAGCTTGTGGGAGTTGGAAGAGCTTAATTCAACGCCCGCACTAACGCAAGATGATCGATTCGTCCAGAATTACTTCAACCGCACTACTCGTCGCGCTGCAGACGGTCGTTATATTGTGCGGCTACCAGTCAAACCGGATTCTGATCTAACGCAATTAGCCTCTACGCACCATGATGCGATTGGTCTCCTCGATCATCTTCGTCGACCTTTATCTCGAGATCCGGTCATGCGAGATATGTACGAAGAATTTATCAACGAGTACGCATCATTGTAACATATGGTGAGCATCACTAGAGAAGAATAATGTTCAACGCCCATCTGTTATCTCTCCCACCACGGCGTCTATAAAATATCCAGCAGCACAACGAAATTAAGGGTCGTCTTCAACGCCTCAAGACGATGCAACTGTGGTAAGTCTCTTAATGATTGCTTATACTCTGGTCCTAAGTTACAGAACGACCTGACTGCTGTTGTACTAAATTGGCGTCGATACCGAATTGCGCTCACTGGAGATATCGCCAAGGTGTACCGCCAGATCTTGGTGGACGAGAGAGATACTGATTTGCAGCTATTGTTTGGCGACCTAACTCGCATCGAGAGTCAACACATTTCAGATTAAAAACTGTCACTTATGGTACCAATTGCGTGCCATATCTGGCCATTAAAGTATTGCACACTCTATCTGCTGACGAACGCTGTAACTTTTCTGACGCTGCTCAGATTTTGCTTGATGAGTTCTACATGGATGATGTTCTAACGGAGGCAGACAAAGTCGGGGATGCTTGCAGACGACGTCGAGAATTGAAAGGCCTTCTCCGCGCAGGTGGCTTCGCCCTGCGAAAGTGGAATTCCAACCCAAGCGGTGTGCTGAAAACCATTGATCCTGTTGATCTTGAAACTCAATCTTTACGGCAGTTTCAGCTAGAGGGAGAGTACAACACCTTAGGACTCGTCTGGGCTATCAAAGACAATTCCCTGACCTACGTACTAAAGCTTGATTACACGGTAATCAAATTTACAAAGCTCCAACGGCTGTCTGACGTGGCTAAGCTGTTCGACCCACTTGGGTTCCTGGCGCCTGTAATTATTTGTGGAAAAATATTTATTCAAAAATTGTGGTTAACAGGCCTAGATTGGAATGACAATCTGCCGGAAGACTTGCAGACGAAATGGATATCTTTTCACAACGAGCTTAAGACANTCGTCGCGCTGCAGACGGTCGTTATATTGTGCGGCTACCAGTCAAACCGGATTCTGATCTAACGCAATTAGCCTCTACGCACCATGATGCNCGGAGGCAGACAAAGTCGGGGATGCTTGCAGACGACGTCGAGAATTGAAAGGCCTTCTCCGCGCAGGTGGCTTCGCCCTGCGAAAGTGGAATTCCAACCCAAGCGGTGTGCTGAAAACCATTGATCCTGTTGATCTTGAAACTCAATCTTTACGGCAGTTTCAGCTAGAGGGAGAGTACAACACCTTAGGACTCGTCTGGGCTATCAAAGACAATTCCCTGACCTACGTACTAAAGCTTGATTACACGGTAATCAAATTTACAAAGCTCCAACGGCTGTCTGACGTGGCTAAGCTGTTCGACCCACTTGGGTTCCTGGCGCCTGTAATTATTTGTGGAAAAATATTTATTCAAAAATTGTGGTTAACAGGCCTAGATTGGAATGACAATCTGCCGGAAGACTTGCAGACGAAATGGATATCTTTTCACAACGAGCTTAAGACAGTTCCAGAAGTACGCATATCACGCTGACTTAATACATCCCAGCAAAATGAAACCTATGAGCTTTATACCTTTGCAGATTCATCTACGCACGCATACGCCGCTGTACTGCACTTAAAAGTTGTCGCTCAATCATCCGTCCACATTCACCTATTGATGTCGAAGACACGAGCGGCACCGTTAAAGAAAGTTACAGTACCACGGCTCGAGATATGTGCAGCCTTACTTGCTCCTCGCGTGATGAATAAGGTAAGAGATACGCTTAACCTATCCTCTATATCTACTTATATGTGGTCAGACTCTACGACTACAATATGGTGGATACGATCCGATCCAGGAGCGCTAAAAGAGTTCGTGTCGAATCGTGTTAGCCAGATACAAGAGGTGACTACTGTAAGCGACTGGCGTTATGTTAACACGGCCGACAATCCTGCTGATTGTGCCTCACGAGGACTGACCATGGCGCAGCTTGTAGATCATCACCTATGGTGGCATGGGCCCTCCTGGCTTAGCCAACCAGAAACCAGCTGGCCACAGCCTTTGCTAAAGGCACCAGAAAAGCTCTCCGAATCCAAACCTGTGCAAGCTACAACGGCACGCATCATTCCTTCTGATTGGTTCATCCTGGAAAACTATTCGACGCTTGAAAGACT
>NW_016160783.1:39125-47979 GCF_001687245.7 Rhagoletis zephyria | reverse complement strand
TTTTTTTCTGTCAGGTTCTATATTAAATTCAATTAAAAAAATAAATTTTCATTCAATTGCTTTCATGAAACTGGCTTTTAAGGTATTTCGACAGGTGGTGATTTGATATTTACCACTGCACAACTGCACACTGGTTTCTTCGAATGAAGCTTTAGCGCATAATAATATTGGCAAATCACACCCATTGGGCCAATCGAAACACACGAGAGTTCGATATACTCAATGGTGCAACAGGTCGATTTAGTCTGGCATTTACGGCACCTTTTCTCACTTGTCGATTTTTAGTAACAACTCGACCTCAGCACCACCTGGCAGCTCTTTTTTGCAATTGGACTGCCTCGTTACCGTTTCAAATACATGTTCGCCAAATCGGATCATAAAAAAGATTTTTAGTAATAACTCAACTCCAGCGTCAACTGGCGGATTAAATTGTGAAACAAAACTATCCGGAGACCCACTCAAACACACGCACAAAACTATGTTAAAATCCCTCCAGCCATTTAGGATTTCACTCACAAATATACCTACAGAAGAANACTAGACTATCCAGAGACCCACTCAAACCAACACACAAAACTTTGTTAAAATCCATCAAGCAATTTAGGATTTCAGTCACAATTAAACCAGCAGAAGAATTATACACACATTCAAAGATAAGTAAAACTCAGTATTTATGTTTGTACTTTTCGACGCCCTCTTTTCAAAGAGCCCATTTTTATCAATGAGTATGGGATTAATTTCATATATCTCCATACAAAGTGTTCCAGTACTGTACACTTTTAGAGATATGCAGTAGGAAATTCGGCTTGTACGGTAGGTGCCACGTCCTCTTTTACAATAGCTCCATATTTTCTCCATAACTATGCGATTAATTTCATATATCACCACACCAAGTTCCAGTACTCTACCAAGAACAATTCTAGAAATATGCAGTAATAAGAATTCGACTTGTATGGGAGGTGCCCCAGTATAAAATTCCAGTACTCTACCATGAACACTTCCAGAGATACTTATTATGAAAAATTCGGTTTTTATGGGAGGTGCCACGCCCACTTTTCAAATGATCCGAATTTTTCTTCATGAGTATGCGATTGATTTCATATATCTCCATACCAAGTTCCAGTACTCTACCATGAACATTTCCAGAGATATACAGTATGACAATTTCGGTTTGTATAGGAGGTGCTACGCCCTTTTCCAATAACTCCAATTTTTCTCCTTGAGTATGTGATTGATTTCATATATTTCCGTACCAAGTTTAAACATTTTTTCATGAACGCTTACAGATATGCCATTTGAAATATTCGGGTTGCATGGGAGGTACAACGTCCTCTTTTCCAATAGCTCTAATTTTCTGCAAGAGTATGCGATTGATTTTGTGTACCTCCAATTTTTATCCAAGAGTATGGGATTGATTTCATATATTTAAAACGCCAAAAAAATTATTTAGTGCTTAGTGCCTTTTTTAGTGCTTTTGAACTAAAATTACTCCGAGATAGTAAAAATCTGAAACAATTTGAAATATTTAAAGCTGTAGCAGCACTGAATTTACAAGAATCTATAAATATAAATGCACTAAAATACAAACATGATTGATAAAAAGCTGAAGCTGCAAACCCACCTTATTGAATTCTATTCGCATTGAAAATGCTAGTACGCAGGTAAGTTAATTATTATTTTTTTCTTTTCTAATTATTTATATAAATTTAGATTTTTTATTACCACCTGAGTAAAACACATCGTTTCTGGGTGCTGAATCCAAATCTGGCCGCACAATTGCTCTAGCACTAGAATTTTAAGATATTAGGTCCATTTAATATAATTTTTTTTTTACGAATTGTTACTAGTACTTGCAAGTTTTTACTGGAAATGCATTCAATAACCCAAAATATTTGCAAGAGAGAGCGAATTCGAGAGCGTAACAACCCGAAAGCGCTGCAAATTCTTGCTAGTAAAAATTTTACTAGCAGGAATTTGCAGGAGTCAAAAAATAAGGTTATGTTTCAAATTCAAATGTAAATAAACTGTTTAAGAGGATGATTTGATGAAACATAATTAGTGATTCACTTGCAATTGCACTTTCTACATTCACTTCTGCATTTCCCACACATTCTGATTGTCTATGAGCACGAAATCTTTTGACGTTGGATTCGAAGATTCGCTTTTCTCTGCTCATAGCATTACTAACTTTTTTTTTCATTTTAAAACACTTTAACTTCCTTTAAAATACTTATCTTTGCACTTTCTTGCTTAGCAATTTCGACCGCGTCCTTTCGCTTCTAGAATTTTTAAATTATGATTTATAATGATGTACATATTTTCTTTTCTTGTGTACCTTTCCATTATCAATGACAATCATATGATCAATAAAATGATAGCCACTGAAAAAATTGTTATTCAATCATATGACAGGTAAAATTAATGTCACTGTTCTACCCGACCCGACTGCCATATAAATTTTTGCATATGTATGTGTTAGTTTTACTTGTGAATGTGTTGGAGTTTTAGTCAATCGCGTCTTGTAGGGATTATTTCTCCATGAACTGTACATACATATTTATTNTTATTCGATCATGATTGACAATCATATGACAGGTAAAATGACCCGACCCGACTGCCATATACATTTTTGCATATGTGTTAGTTTTACTTGTGAATGTGTTGGAGTTTTAGTCATTCGCGTCTTGTAGGGATTATTTCTCCATGAACTGTACATACATATTTATTTGTTTTTTACTTCGCTTTTATTAGCTTGGGATGTAACTATGTAATATTGATGCACCTAAAAGATTCAGTGATTTCCATTCTCAAGTTACGTACCTGATGATAGTATGAATGGAAAATATTGAAAGCGAGTTTTTAGTTTTTTAGACTATAATTTTTTATTTAACATAAGAATCAACATTAACGTTAACCATAGTTGCCAACTTGGTGCTTTAAGGACTAGATTTAGTGCTTTTTGAAAATTAAAACGCCAAAAAAAATTATTTAGTGCTTAGTGCCTTTTTAGTGCTTTTGAACTAAAATTACTCCGAGATAGTAAAAATCTGAAATAATTTGAAATATTTAAAGCTGTAGCAGCACTGAATTTACAAGAATCTATAAATATAAATGCACTAAAATATAAACATGATTGATAAAAAGCTGAAGCTGCATACCCACCTTATTGAATTCTATTCGCATTGAAAATGCTAGTACGCAGGTAAGTTAATTTTTTTTTTCTTTTCTAATTATTTATATAAATTTAGATTTTTTACCACCTGAGTAAAACACATCGTTTCTGGGTGCTGAATCCAATCCATTTAATATAAAATTTTTTTGTACGAATTGTTACTAGTAATTGCAAGTTTTTACTGGAAATGCATTCAATAACCCAAAATATTTGCAAGAGAGAGCGAATTCGAGAGCGTAACAACCCGAAAGAGCTGCAAATTCTTGCTAGTGAAAATTTTACTAGCAGGAATTTGCAGGAGTCAAAAAGTAAGGTTATGTTTCAAATTCAAATGTAAATAAACTGTTAAGAGGATGATTTGATGAAACATAATTAGTGAAATGAAAATATGGATTAAAAATTTAAATCTATTGTATATTTGTTTATTTTTATGACGATGGGAACTATTCCCAATTAAAAAAGAAAATTGCGCGCCAAAACTTAACCGTCAGAAAGTGTCAAAATGGCTTAAGTGGCAAGTTTTTACTAGTTTGGCGTTCAATAACTTTTTCTGGAAATTTTCTCTTGCGCTCAATTTTACTCTATTTTTCTTTTACGCTCTCGCTGCAATTACTTACTGGAAAAGTTATTGAATGGACCTATTCTAACCTCAAAGTGTCAAAAATTAATTTTTTGCTTTGTTAAATACAAACTGTGAAAACATCATCCCTTGATTCTAAAAATTTGGTGCTGTTAGTGTGGTAAAACGCTTTTTTTCCAAGTTTTTGGTGCTTTTTGAAAATCAAGAATTGGCAACACTGACTAATATTAGCACGTATGTATATGTATACATAACCCTTGCTTTGCGATGTATTCCGTAGGAATTAACAGCAGCGGGCGCTCTGAGCGCTGAGCAGCGCTGTTATGTGGGCACGTATGTTAGATTCTATTGGATTTTTAAAGTCCTGCAGTTCCATTTTTAGGAAGTATTTAAACTTTTGTTTTGCCTAAGACAATGAGAAGCCCATCCAGAACCTATAACCGAAATTGCAAAAAAATCGGTACAGCCGATATCGAGCTTTGCGAACAGAAAAAAACGGCTTTCAAGATATATATTAGTAGAGATGTATCTCCAAACATTTTAGCAACCTTGTTTACATGAATATTTCATTGGTGCCTTCGTATGACGGCGACCCACAGTGGTTCGGATCGCAAATCTAGCTGGACGAAACTATTTAAACAAATACTCGTTGACGGATTTTTACACCACTTATTACCTAGGGGATTTTTGGGTCGCTGATTATGAATTTGAACTCACTTACCTAAAATTAAAAATGGCGTATCCAATATGGCGGGCGAAAAATATAAAGAATCGGTAGATTTCTATAAAACTGGGTATCTGAGGTTTTTCTGGGTCGCTGATTACGAATCTGAAGTTATTTACCAAAAATTCAAAATGGCGGATCCAATGTGGTGGACGGAAAATTTAGAGAATCGATAGATTTCTTTGAAACTGGGTATCTGTGGGTTTTATGGGTCGCTTATTACGAATCTTAAGTCACTTATGACAAATTCAAAATGGCGGACGAAAATTAAACAAAATTTTTAGATTTCTATGAAAGTGGGTATCTGGGGGTTTTCTGGGTCGTTGAATACGAATCTAAAGCCATTAAAACTCTAAATGACAGATCCAAAATGGCAAACGAAATATTTGAAAAATCTTAACCCTCCATATCGATAGTCCTCTGCAATAACGACACAATTGAAAATTCTAAATAAGAAGAACTGTTACTACTGTTAAGTGGCTCTTGTCTCTAATCCTTGTCCTATCAATTTCTAACCCTTACTAGCGTTAGCAGTAAGGATTGCTAAAGTTAGTTTTAAAGATTAGACATGGATTCGAGAAGGATTAGTGTCATGAGCCGCTTAACAGTAGTAACAGTTTTGGTTTTTTGTATTTTGAATTGTGTCGTTATTGCACAGTGTTGTGTGTCTACAAATAATTAGTAAGTAAGGTCAGTAATGTAAACACACATGTGACTGCAATATTATATAATAAGAATGCAAGCAAAAAAGAGTTATGACTCATATATATGTCACAAATCGGGCAAAGCGTTAGCGGCCACTTGCTTTGTAGCTTGCACATGTGGGTCATTTTTGTGAAGACATTTGTAATGTTGTATTTTCTCAAGACGATGAACTCTGTAGAGCAACTGTGAAACGATTGGTTTCACAATTGATATTTCTCAATATATGAGAAGTCAATATAAATTGAATTAGAGTAATAGAAAAGAAATGAGACTTTACTACAAGAACATTTAGAAAATGCAAAACTACAAAAAAATAAATTATGATTGGTTACAATATGAAAATGTTGGAAAAGTAACTGAAAAGTGGGAGTGTCTTAGATTTAAGGAGAAATGTAAAATTTATTATAAAAGCAGTGTTTGTGCACTGAAATAGACAGACTTGTTTTGAATCAAGAATCGGCAGCATTGCCTCGTTTTTCTAACTTTTCTCATCAATAAAAATAGGCCTTGAGGCCATCATCCTTTTAGCGTGCCTCGCTTAAAAGCCAAAAGTTAAAAATACTAAAAAAGGGAAATGAATCAAAAACCAAACTTAACATGGCGATCCTGCCAGTAATAAAAGATTACCCAACACCAACAGATTCTGACGAAGATTTGTAGCTTTTTGTAACTACTACAGACGTTTTATTCAGAACTTTGCTGGCATAGCAAAACCATTAAATCAATTACACTGGTCTACAAATTTCAACTTTTTTTCTGCGAATAAGACGGGACCTGGTGTTTCTGAACGGATTTTTCGTGCTGAACACGAATCCGGGGTCAAAAATGTCCCATCACGTCACGTTTTCGAGAAAAAAGGGGTTGAAACCCCTAAAAACAGCGTTTTTGGCCATTTTCGAAAAATTATAGAGCTGAACCCTGACGTGGTACAAATTTTGCATATATCAGAAATTAAAGGCTAAACCGTGCCCTTTCGAATGAGCCCTATGCCGAATTGATCGCGTGCACCCTTAAAGCAGGGGGTGTATTTGTGTTTAGGGGTGCAGGAAAAATTGATCACAGAAAGAATTTAATCTTAAACGATCATAGAAAATTAATAATGCCAAGGTTTTAACTATATTAAAAGTCGCTGATTACGAATCTGCAGTTAGATTTTAAAAATTTAAGATGACGGGTCGAATATGGTGGATATAAAAATTGGACTCCTAGACACAAATACACCCCCTGATCTAAGGGTGCATGCGATTAATTCGGCATAGGGCTCATTCGAAAGGGCACGATTTAGCCTTTAATTTCTGACATATACAAAGTTTGTAGCACGTCAGGGTTCAGCTCTACAATTTTTCAAAAATGGCCAAAAACGCTGTTTTTAGGGGTTTCAACCCCTTTTTTCTCGAAAACGTGACGTGATGGGAAGTTTTGGACCCCAGATTCGTGTTCAGCACGAAAAATCCGTTCGGAAACACCAGGTCCCGTCTTATTCGCAAAACCCTTGTAGACCAGTGTTATTAAAGAAAAATGTGATTTTTAGCTTTTCACAAAATTGTCAGAGTTCATTTGAACTTTTGAAAGAGAAACTTATGTCGCCACCAGTACTAAGTTACCCAGATTTTTCAAAACCTTTTGTTTTGACAACAGACGCTTCAAATTATGCACTGGGAGCTGTACTTTCTCAAGGAGAAATCGGTAGTGATAATCCCATAGCATTTGCTAGTAAATCATTAAATAAATATGAAATAAACAAAGCGATAATAGAAAAAGAGTTGCTAGCCATTCAGTGGGGAATAAATCATTTCAGACCATATTTATATGGTAAAAGATTTATAGTGTATACAGATCATAGACCATTAGTTAGTTTATTTACCCATAAGAACCCATCATCTAAATTGACTAGGATAAGAATAGATTTAATGGATTATGATTTTGACATTATATTTAAGCAAGGTAAAATGAATACCAACGCCGATGCGTTGTCAGGAATAGTTTTAAACTCGTGAGTAATTGGTCGCTTGGTCCCTTCGCACTCACCTTGATCACATACACACTTTCCGTTGGAAGGAAAAACTTTGGGTTCGATTTTGAATGGTTACAAGGTATCCGCAGTTTATTTATAAGCCGTACAATTCGGCGCAATTGATTATTAGGCTTTCACAAGATATAAAAGTTGAGTTTAGAGGTATAGATGTATATGTATATACACAAGAGTTTGCTTATTTGACAAGATAAGATAGAAAGGGCGCGTGCGCGTTGTCCGACTTGAGTAGCTGAACTGGTTTGTGCGGATTTTCGCACGACGATTGGGAGGCGGCCGTGCGCGCTCGGTAATTATTTTCGGAGTCGCGTCGACTCCACTGCCGCCAAAGTGCGCGCGCACGGCCGCTGAACTCGGCTTAAGCGGCGGCTTAGACATCGTCCCCGCCCTGCAGGAATTCGTTGCTGAGCGTCTCCTGCAGCTCTTTCAGGGCGCGGATCGTGTTGCCCAGGACGCGGTGGGTGGTGCGGCCTTGGAAATTGGCCGTTTGTAGGCCTTGGGCCGTGCGCGCGATCGTGCGTTGGGCGGTCTTCTTGCGCGCGGGTTGCGGCGCATGGTTGCGCGGGTTCTTCTGCGCCTTCTTCAGCGCCTTTTTCTTCGGCGGTGCGCGCCGCTTGACGCTCCTTGGGGCCTTTGTGGCCGGTTTCCTCTTCTTGGGCCCCTGTTCCCTTGGCCCCGTGCGCGCATGCGTGTTGGCTGCCACATGCAGCAGCGTGTGGTGCGCTAGCCCGCAGGTCTTGCAACTACCCGGCGAGTCGCATTCCCCGGTAGTGTGGGTGAGCGCAAGGCAGTTGACGCAGTAGCCTTGCGCGCGGGCTACTCCCAACCGTTGCGGCGGCTTCATCGCCTTGAAGGCCGGGCACGTCCGCAATGCGTGGTAACGGTGGCAGAGCCGGCATTGTAGGCAGTTGTCTGTCTCTGCCGTTGGAGCCAGGGGGCATGCCTTCCGCGCTGCCATGATGTCTTCGATCTGGAAGTATAAGCAAAGGCAGAGAAACGAGAAGTACTTGGGTACAATATTTAAACGGGAAGTTAAGACCCTTAATATACAAAAGGAAAGGATGTATAGAATTATTTATTGTGCTTTTGGAAGGAAGCACAGTTTAACAAGTGGCCGCGTGATAACTCCATTTTGTGTACGGACAACACGTATGTGGTTATCAGGGCCATGGCGAACGTTTTCGATTCGTCCCAATCGCCACTCGGTAGGGGGGAGTGAATCTTCTTTGATCACGACGATGTCGCCTGGCTGAGGGTCGCGTTGTGGAGTTTTCCACTTGTACCTCTTCTGAAGATCTTTGAGGTAATCTTCTTTTCAGCGGCGACTAAATTGGTGGTGAAGTGCTTTGACTTTCTCCCATCGGTTTAGTAGAGAGAGGTCTTCCGCATTAGGCTCGGGAATGGCCAATAGCGGTGCACCTCGAAGGAAGTGACCCGGAGTAAGTGCTGTCATATCAGCTGGGTCTTGAGAAAGTGCGGATAGAGGCCTCGAGTTGAGGACTGCTTCAATTCGCACCAGAAGCGTCGTGAATTCTTCGAAAGTGAACTTGTGGGTTGCAGCGGTTTTCTTTAAATGGATTTTAAAGCTTTTCACTGCAGATTCCCACAAGCCGCCCATGTGGGGGGCGCTGGGTGGTATAT
>NW_016160783.1:38520-39100 GCF_001687245.7 Rhagoletis zephyria | reverse complement strand
ATGTATAGAATTATTTATTGTGCTTTTGGAAGGAAGCACAGTTTAACAAGTGGCCGCGTGATAACTCCATTTTGTGTACGGACAACACGTATGTGGTTATCAGGGCCATGGCGAACGTTTTCGATTCGTCCCAATCGCCACTCGGTGGGGGGGAGTGAATCTTCTTTGATCACGACGATGTCGCCTGGCTGAGGGTCGCGTTGTGGAGTTTTCCACTTGTACCTCTTCTGAAGATCTTTGAGGTAATCTTCTTTTCAGCGGCGACTAAATTGGTGGTGAAGTGCTTTGACTTTCTCCCATCGGTTTAGTAGAGAGAGGTCTTCCGCATTAGGCTCGGGAATGGCCAATAGCGGTGCACCTCGAAGGAAGTGACCCGGAGTAAGTGCTGTCATATCAGCTGGGTCTTGAGAAAGTGCGGATAGAGGCCTCGAGTTGAGGACTGCTTCAATTCGCACCAGAAGCGTCGTGAATTCTTCGAAAGTGAACTTGTGGGTTGCAGCGGTTTTCTTTAAATGGATTTTAAAGCTTTTCACTGCAGATTCCCACAAGCCGCCCATGTGGGGGGCGCTGGGTGGTATAT
>NW_016160783.1:34847-37086 GCF_001687245.7 Rhagoletis zephyria | reverse complement strand
TATATATATATATAAGATTGGCGGTAAGTGGAGATATACCGCTTTCCGGAAAACGGAATGTTTCTACCAAAATTCAATAGCGGCAAATTGCCGATGTGAGATTTTTGGGCGGCAAGAAAATATCCGCAATTTTAGTGAAACCGTTTTTGGCGAGAATAAATACGCCTTTTATGAAATTATATATATATATATGTATGTATATACGTATGTATGCCCGTTGGCAGTTTATTAGAAATAATATAACTTTTAAGAATATGAAAGTTATATTTATTTCAATTTTTAAGGAAATTAAAAATTTGCCGACTTACTACTTTCCTTGATTTATGTAGCGATGAATGTATGTAAGTCCTTTTTGCGCCGGGGTCTTCTTGTGCTGGTGTTGTTGTTCCCGCTTATGTTGGCCGACGGTTTGGTTAGGTGATGGCTGCTGATTGCGCTTTGTTGCTTCTTTTAGTTGTTGTTGTGTTTCTTGATTTTTTTTTTTTAAATGTACAAAAGTATTTTAATTATTTATTTGTTTTTTTCCAAAATTTTATTTTATTTTTTATTTTTTTCACTTTTGAGTTTTCGAAATGTACGTGCACTCTTTTTACACTTTTGTTTGTTGTTTTTGCACTTAGTTTCTCAGTTTTTGCGTATATGTATGTATATACGTGCACTTTAGTTTATAGCTTTTTTTCCACTGTTAAAGTTGTTTTTTGTTGTGTTTTTACGGACGTACGAGTACCGATTTTTTTCGTAGTTTTTATTAATTTATTTTATTTTTTTTTGGAGCTAGGCCAGGGTTGGCTGCGAAGGACCATGAGTAATTGGTCGCTTGGTCCCTTCGCACTCACCTTGATCACATACACACTTTCCGTTGGAAGGAAAAACTTTGGGTTCGATTTTGAATGGTTACAAGGTATCCGCAGTTTATTTATAAGCCGTACAATTCGGCGCAATTGATTATTAGGCTTTCACAAGATATAAAAGTTGAGTTTAGAGGTATAGATGTATATGTATATACACAAGAGTTTGCTTATTTGACAAGATAAGATAGAAAGGGCGCGTGCGCGTTGTCCGACTTGAGTAGCTGAACTGGTTTGTGCGGATTTTCGCACGACGATTGGGAGGCGGCCGTGCGCGCTCGGTAATTATTTTCGGAGTCGCGTCGACTCCACTGCCGCCAAAGTGCGCGCGCACGGCCGCTGAACTCGGATTAAGCGGCGGCTTAGACAACTCGGAAAAATTAAAAGACATGGTACCAACAAATAATATTAATGTGTAAACACGAGGAAGGAAAAATAAATTGACAGATAATAAAGAAGAAGAAACACCCGCGGACACTTTACCATTGGAGACTGATCATCTTTATATTTGGGAGTGTATTTCAATATCTGATATTAGAGGAGTAAAAAAGTTAAAATTTGAGAATAAAGATAAAACTAAAACTGGCCAAAAAATTGGGGTTAATGAATTTAAAAATGAGTTACATGTTAGATACAATCATAAGACAATATCAGAGTTAAAATTGATTTTGAAAAAATTGTTATCTCACGCAAAGCATGAACACATTAGTAAACTAGCTCTAGGGAATGATGATGAAATATTTAAAAAGATATCTATGCATAGATTTAAAGAAATTTTTAATGAAACACAAAATGAAATCGAAGATTGTCTAGACATACTATTATATTCTCCTCCGAAATAAATAGAAAATGAACAAGAAATGAAAGAATTAATAGAAGGATACCATGACTCAAAAACAGCAGGCCATTGCGGCATAAGACGATATAGGAAAACTCAAACAAAAATATGTGTGGAAAGGCATGAATAAAATGGTTAAAGACCATATTAACAAATGTAAAATCTGTAACGAAGTAAAAATTATTAAATATACAAAGGAAAAGTTGACAATAACAGAGAAACCAAATACATCATTTGATGTTGTAACAATAGATACAGTTGGTCCTCTTAGACCATCCAATACATACAGATATATACTAACAATTCAATGCGAACTTACAAAATTTGTATCCTTTGATAACAAAAGACGCAATGAGTGTAGCAAAAACGATAGTAGAAAAGTTTATTTTAAAATATGGTTGTTTTAGGAAATTAAAAACAGACAAAGGTACTGAATTTACGAACGAATTATTGACAAATATCTGTAAACTAATGAACATAGACAAAGTAACATCAACACCATACCATCATGAAACTTTAGGTACAGTTGAAAGAAACCATAGAGTTTTAAATG
>NW_016160783.1:22569-33014 GCF_001687245.7 Rhagoletis zephyria | reverse complement strand
GCCTTACTTGCTCCTCGCGACTGGCGTTATGTTAACACGGCCGACAATCCTGCTGATTGTGCCTCACGAGGACTGACCATGGCGCAGCTTGTAGATCATCACCTATTGTGGCATGGGCCCTCCTGGCTTAGCCAACCAGAAGCCAGTTGGTACAGCCTTTGCTAAAGGCACCAGAAAAGCTCTCCGAATCCAAACCTGTGCAAGCTACAACGGCTCGCATCATTCTGTCTGATTGGTTCATCCTGGAAAACTATCCGACGCTTGAAAGACTTGTAGTAATCACTGCTTGGTGTTTCCGATTCATACGGGTCTAGCGCGGTATAGAGACTGGCATGATGTGTTTATGGAGCCAGCGCGAGGCTGCCATGAAATTTTGGATCAAGCGCGTACAGCTATCACGTTCAAGAGCGACATCGCAGCTCTCAATGATACTAAAGCAGTCAACAAGAGGGGCAAATTGCTGAAGCTAAATCCCATGTTAGACAAAAATGGGATGTTGTGCGTCGGCGGTCGGCGGTTTTGGATTATCGACGGACCGCAAGCTGTTAAGCGAATAACCAGTAACTGTGTAAGGTGCTTCCGCTACAAATGTTCGCCTCAGACGCAAATAACGGGCGATCTACCCCTGCCCGCTGCAACGCGTCACCGCCGTTCATGCGTCACCGCCGTTCATGCACAGCGGCGTGGATTTGGCGGGCCCTTCAACATAAGAAAACAAAAGGTCGAGGCCACCGTAGCTACAAAGGATACGTGGCGCTCTTTGTGTGCTTGGCCACAGGAGCAGTATATCTCGAGCTCGTCAGCGATATGACGACGGAAGCGTTTCTTGCAGCGCTGACATTATACGTATCGGTACGTGGACTTGGCTCTGATTTATATAGTGGCCATGGGACAACATTCATTGGAGCCAACGCTCTAAATAAAGAAGAGATACGTGCGTTCAAAGCTCAGCTACGAGCTGCCACTAGTTACGGCTCTACAATCGGCCTGACATGGCACTTCTTACCCCCCGTTGCTCCAAATTTTTGCGGTATTTGGGAGGCAGGCGTCAACAGTATGAAACACCACCTTCGGCGGATAATTCATACTACGACCGTAACATTTGAAGAATTTTATACCGTGTTGAAACAGGTGGAAGCGTGTTTGAACTCGCTACCGATTTCTGCACTGTCCGATGACCCTCTGGACTTATCAGCGCTTACACCGGGCCATTTCCTTATCGGAAGAGCATTGACGTCACTCGCAGAACAGTACATCCTTGGCGAAGCGGTTGGCTTATTGAAGCGATGGAAGTCGCTGACAGAGGTGCACCAAAACTTTTGGCATCGTTGGTCCTGCGAGCACTTGCATCAACTTCAAACGCGAAATAAATGGCGCACGCAACAACCAAATAACGTCTGCGGCCAACTCGTTTTAGTACGAGACGAACGGTTGCCACCCAAGTGCTGGATTCTTGGTCGTATAACCGATGCTCACGCAGGAGAAGACGGAGTAGTTCACGTGGCTACTATAAGGACGCAAACTACTCTTATTAAAAGACCTATATCAAAGATCTCGGTTCTACCCATCGAGATGGACCCGATGGATTCACAGGAAGGAACCACTCAGTCCGCGATCAAGACGGTGGGCGGCGCACTATAATAATTTCGCCGTCAAATCCGACGAAGGGTGGCGGAATGTTCGAAGTCCGAGAAAAGGCGACCCTGCTCGGGCGGTTTTACCATCCCTGGTTTCATCTGACGTAAGAAACATATACTATCGCAGCTAACCTAGCTATAGACATATTGTTTACTTTGTACTAGCGAGAATTCTTTCAATAAATCTAAATCAGCTATTGTCTTCGGCTTAGTGTTTATTTTTCGAAAACCGACAAACTCTTAACAGAACATAAATTATTACTGAAATATTATTCTCCGATTTAAGGGAGGGTTTTAACACCTGAACCCCCCGTCCCCATCCCCCGTGGATCCACCAATGATCTTTTCCGCCCAATTCTGTGTTTTCTAGATAAATTTTTTGCAAAGAAATTTTATCAAGACTTTTATCAAGTAAAGGCTCCCTTCGCATTCTGTGTCAATATTTATAAAACAAAAAGCTCTACGATTTCCACATGAGTGGAACTGATTTCCACATGAGTGGGACTGATTTCATTGTCACATATGAAAAATATGAATTTAAAAGCAAAAAAGCTTTTGACTTCCGTAGCCGAGTAGGTAAAGATGTCGACTATAATTCCGTGTGTCGCAGGTTCAAATGCTGGCACATGGAGTATTTCATTGTTAGAAACAAATTTATTAATATACAAAATTTATACATTTCACATGAAATTTCAATTAGTCAATAGCATTTTCAATCTTGATAATTTATGAAGAAAAGAGCTTTTGATTTCTGTGCTAGAATACCAGTTCTTGATAAATAATAAAAAGTTGTCAAATTATAAAGATTTTCAATTTATCAAGTGCACAGAATCGGGCTGTATATTTATATTCAGANGTAACATTTTGAAGAATTTTATACCGTGTTGAAACAGGTGGAAGCGTGTTTGAACTCNCAGTATGAAACACCACCTTCGGCGGATAATTCATACTACGACCGTAACATTTGAAGAATTTTATACCGTGTTGAAACAGGTGGAAGCGTGTTTGAACTCGCTACCGATTTCTGCACTGTCCGATGACCCTCTGGACTTATCAGCGCTTACACCGGGCCATTTCCTTATCGGAAGAGCATTGACGTCACTCGCAGAACAGTACATCCTTGGCGAAGCGGTTGGCTTATTGAAGCGATGGAAGTCGCTGACAGAGGTGCACCAAAACTTTTGGCATCGTTGGTCCTGCGAGCACTTGCATCAACTTCAAACGCGAAATAAATGGCGCACGCAACAACCAAATAACGTCTGCGGCCAACTCGTTTTAGTACGAGACGAACGGTTGCCACCCAAGTGCTGGATTCTTGGTCGTATAACCGATGCTCACGCAGGAGAAGACGGAGTAGTTCACGTGGCTACTATAAGGACGCAAACTACTCTTATTAAAAGACCTATATCAAAGATCTCGGTTCTACCCATCGAGATGGACCCGATGGATTCACAGGAAGGAACCACTCAGTCCGCGATCAAGACGGTGGGCGGCGCACTATAATAATTTCGCCGTCAAATCCGACGAAGGGTGGCGGAATGTTCGAAGTCCGAGAAAAGGCGACCCTGCTCGGGCGGTTTTACCATCCCTGGTTTCATCTGACGTAAGAAACATATACTATCGCAGCTAACCTAGCTATAGACATATTGTTTACTTTGTACTAGCGAGAATTCTTTCAATAAATCTAAATCAGCTATTGTCTTCGGCTTAGTGTTTATTTTTCGAAAACCGACAAACTCTTAACAGAACATAAATTATTACTGAAATATTATTCTCCGATTTAAGGGAGGGTTTTAACACCTGAACCCCCCGTCCCCATCCCCCGTGGATCCACCAATGATCTTTTCCGCCCAATTCTGTGTTTTCTAGATAAATTTTTTGCAAAGAAATTTTATCAAGACTTTTATCAAGTAAAGGCTCCCTTCGCATTCTGTGTCAATATTTATAAAACAAAAAGCTCTACGATTTCCACATGAGTGGAACTGATTTCCACATGAGTGGGACTGATTTCATTGTCACATATGAAAAATATGAATTTAAAAGCAAAAAAGCTTTTGACTTCCGTAGCCGAGTAGGTAAAGATGTCGACTATAATTCCGTGTGTCGCAGGTTCAAATGCTGGCACATGGAGTATTTCATTGTTAGAAACAAATTTATTAATATACAAAATTTATACATTTCACATGAAATTTCAATTAGTCAATAGCATTTTCAATCTTGATAATTTATGAAGAAAAGAGCTTTTGATTTCTGTGCTAGAATACCAGTTCTTGATAAATAATAAAAAGTTGTCAAATTATAAAGATTTTCAATTTATCAAGTGCACAGAATCGGGCTGTATATTTATATTCAGATACTCTAAAAACTCTTATTAGTTGTTATATAAAGTTTACAATACTATACATTCCGGTTAATAATTACTTTTGAATTTTGAGATTTGACATACTGTCACTAAAATGTAAATATCTAAGAGAAATTGGTTAGACTTGGTTATCGAACTTACCCTCTGCATTTGTGAAGGTGTAAATAATAATATGCAAGTGGTTTTATAACAACCTTCGTAGGCCTTTACTTTTCCTAGTCTTTAATTTGTTTTTTTAATTAATCAAAACGAATTTTCAGTATAAGTTTGTAAAAGTAATAAATATACCTGTTATAATTGAAGTTCACTCTTCAAGTTCTTTTTACACACTGATTATAGTTTTATTATTCATTTCGTGTTTGCTTGACAATTGCTTAATTCTAAGTATGTATCTACTTTTACATATGTACATACATATGTATGTATGTGTTGTTACTCATCTGCTTAACCCTAATGTGAATATATATCATTTCTCCGCCTTCTATTTCATTGCTTAAGGTAATATATTTAATAATATTTCGAAAGATAATTATAAATGTACATACATACATTTCAAATTAACCTTATACATACATATCCAGTAATATGTTTAAAATTCATAAGTATCTTTTCCTTTTTACGCTTGAAAATAATCTGGTCGTTTTTTTTTCTCTGGCTGATCTTCGCAACGAAGTATTCTCTGCTTGCCCTCCTTCTTTCGTATTCGTAGTGCTGTCTCCCACTGGTGCTCTGGCGTCGAGAGTTTCTTTAACCAAAACTTTCTCTGCCTGCGTCTCAATTTGTTTTTCGACTTCTGGTTGCTGAACATGATCTGCGGAATGCACCGGTTGAACTAAATTGTCACTTGTTTGTTTTACTGCATTTTCTCCCACGTCACGCATTTGTTCAACATGCCTGTTCCAGATTCGCCCATCCTCCAGTGTGATGTTGTAGTGCAGATTGCCTAGAATGGCCGTGACGGTTCCGAACCGCCATTTTTCGGGCGACAGGTAGTCTCGTACTGCTACCTTATCTCCCACTGTAAATTTGTTTACCTTTGCCGGTATAAGAGGTTGTTTTACTTTATTGCTAGGCAACAAAAAATCTAAACGTGATTTTATTTGTCTTCCAAACATCAACATCGAGGGCGATTTGTTTGTAGCTGGGTGTATTGCTCTTCGGTAGGCGAGCAAAATTTTCGGTAATTCTTTGCTTACGGTTTGATTTGTACAATTTGCAGATTTTAGTTTGTTTTTGATGGTTTGTACAAATCTCTCTGCTAACCCGTTGGTTGCGGGGTGATACGGAGCACCTTGCTTATGCTGCACTCCATTACGTTTTAAAAAAGTTTTAAATTCTTCCGAATTAAATTGGGTTCCGTGGTCGCTGACTAAAATGCTGGGAATGCCGTACGTTGCAAATATTTCTTGGCAAGTTTGAACGGTAGTATCTGCTGAAATGTTAGGTATCACCCGCACTTCTGGCCACTTACTGTAAGCATCCACCATCACAAACAAGTACTTTCCCAGAAATGGGCCTGCGAAGTCAACATGGACTCGCTCAAAAACATGACTTGCATGCTGCCAGCAATGAGCCGGGTAAACTTTTTTTGAATTAGGCTTAAATGACTGACATTGCCTGCAATTAGATACAATCTTTTATACGTCTCTATCAATGCCTGGCCACCAACAATATGATCTTGCCAAACTCTTCATTCTAGAAATCCCAAAATGGGCAGAGTGTAATTCCTGCAACACTCTTCCCCGCAATGGCTTCGGTATATACACTCTTATTCCCCGCAACAAACAACCGCTTTGTAACGCAAACTCTGCTTGAGGTATACCGAAACGATCATTACCTTCACATTCTCGACCGTACTGAAGGCACTCTCTCAACATGGTTGTCTCCTCATCTTTACGACATGCTTCACTTAATTCGTCAGCGGTAACTGGCAAATTTTCTATCGCCGAGATCTCTAGAACGTCCGCCTCTTCAATTTGGTTGTACATCACCCTAGTTGGAAGTCGCGACATTGCATCGGCGTTAGCATTTTCTTTCGATTTTTTTAAACTGATTTCGTAATTAAAATGCGATAGATAAATTGCATAATGCTGCATTCTGGTAGCGGACAGAATAGGTATGCCCTTATTGGGCGAAAATATATGGGAAATTGCTTTATTGTCCGTTACCAAAACAAATTTTTTGCCAAATAAATATTGGTAAAATTTACGAACTCCAAAAATGGTGGCATATGCTTCTTTGTCAACCTGGCTGTATCGTTGCTGGACCTTGTTCAAGGTTTGTGACGCAAACTGCAATGGTCTTTCAGATCCGTCTTCATTAAGCTGACTTAACACAGCCCCCACTCCGATCGGACTTGCGTCCACAGCCAATATCAGTGTCTTCTTTGGGTCATAGTGTGTGAGAACGGAATCTGATTGCAGCTGCTTTTTTACTTCCAGGAATGCTTGTTCACAGTCTTTGTGGAAATTAAATTTAATCTCCTTTTGTAACAGACGATTAAGTGGAAAAACCAGACTGCTCAAATTTTTAACAAATCGACCATAATAGTTTATAAGACCCAAAAAGGACCGCACTTCGTCTCGATTGGTAGGATTTTTCATATTATGAATTGCCTTTATTTTATTTTTCTTTGGGCGGATGCCATTTTTATCAATAATATACCCACAATAATCAATTTTATCTTTCAAGAAATCAGACTTCTTTAGATTAACTCTCATGTTTTGTTCATTCAATCGACGCAATACTTCTTCAATGTGTTGCATATGCACGGCATCATTACTTTCCGTAATTTTAATATCGTCTAGGAAGACTGAAACACCTTCTATATCACCCAGAAGCTGCTCCATCCACCGCTGCCATTTTGCCGGCGCACAGGCTACGCCAAACATCAACCGGGTAGGGGTATAAAGCCCTTTGTGTGTGCTAAGTGTCAAGATGTGTCTGTCGTTGGGACAGACCTCGAGTTGCAGATAGGCTTTGGACAAATCTATCTTCGTGAACTTGGTGCCCCCAGCCATTCTGCTGAACAGTTTATCAATTGTTGGTAAGGGGTGTTCATCGACTACTAAACACGGATTGACGGTCACTTTGTAGTCACCACATATGCGTACAGATCCGTCTGCTTTCGGCACTACCACAATTGGAGTCGCCCATTCACTTCTGTCTACTTTTACTAAAAGCCCTTCTGCTACTTGGTTTTCTAACTCGTGTTCCACTTTCTCCCACAACGGAAAAGAAACGCGCTTGGCGTTTACGAATTTCGGGCTAGCGTTGGGTTTCAAATACAACTGTGCTTGGAAACCCGTAATTTTTCCCGTGGAAATTTCTTCAACAATGTTTCGCAATTGAAATCGACAACCTCACTTTTATCTAGTATGTGGTTGATGTACAACCTTTCATTTAATAATTTATGCCAATTCAACTTAATTTTGCGCAGCCATTCCCTGCCCAGCAATGGTGGTCTATCTGTGCGTATCACATACATTTTAAGCAGAACTATTTTCCCTTCATGCGGCACTTCTACCCACATTAAACCAATACCATCTAAAGGGGTTCTGCAATAACTATATAATTTTATGTAACTTTCAATAACCTTCCGTTTTGGCCAAAATCTATTCGCGTCTTTCTCACTAATGATAGTCACTGGAGCGCCAGTGTCAACTTCCAACTTAATGTTGTTGTTATTAATTTTAAATACACAATATAGCTTCTCGCGGTCGTTTTTGTTTCCTTCTATGTGAAATAACTCGTCTATTTCTTTATCTTTACCTTCGTCGTTGCTATTTACTTGCTTGTTCGCTTTAAAACACACGCTTTGCAAATGACCTTTCTTCTTACAAAGGATACATGTTTTGTCTTTGTGCCTACATTTATTCGCTAAGTGGTCTCCGCTACCACAGGGAAAGCATTTTATCTTCCTATTATTCTCCTTTCTTGTGGCGTGAGCAGCTGTAGCCGAACGTGTTTTTTTTGTTTTCCATTCTTCATCTTTATTCCTTACGCCTTGTAATTTGTTAACAGCGCCTTTTTCCTCATTTTCTACCTGCTTGTGCAACTCGATTCCCCCTCGTTCCGCAATTTCGTACGAATTAGCTATGTTTGTAGCCTCATCCAATGTCAAAGATTTCTTTTCCAGTAGCCTGCTTTGAATTAATTGGATCCTCAGACCAAATACAAACTGGTTTCGGAGTGCCATGTTCAAATAGCTCCCGAACCCGCAAGGGATCGCTAAACGCCTCAATGCAGTTAAGAATTCTGCACAAGTCTCGTCAGTTTTCTGTCTCCTGGAGTGAAAACGATAATTCTCTAGGATTTCATTTGGACGAGGGTTGAAGTGATCTTCTAAAAATGTGACGATTTCTCTATATTCGATAGCTTCTGGTTCTCTAGGTAACAGCTTATCGCATAATACGTTGTAGGTACTTGCACCCATATAATGTAGAATGAGCTGGCGCTTTTTGCCTGAAGATGTACCCGCACTGTAAATTTCGACTGCTGTTTCGAACCGCTTTACCCATCGTGCCCAAGTCGTCGCTTTAGCATCGAATGCTTCAAAATTAAATACTACTGCTGGTGTGGCCGTTGTGTCGCTAGACCTCGTTTCAGGCATCCTTTACTTGTAGTGTGTTCACCGCCTCGTCGCCAATATGTTATAATTGAAGTTAACTCTTCAAGTTCTTTTTACACACTGATTATAGTTTTATTATTCATTTCGTGTTTGCTTGAAAATTGCTTAATTCTAAGTATGTATCTACTTTTACATATGTACATACATATGTATGTAAGTGTTGTTACTCATCTGCTTAACCCTAATGTGAATATATATCAATACCAATGTGGACATAAATTGCGTTATGACCTCTGAATCTAATTTTTGGTTTATAAAGTCAATTTGCAATTATGCAAATATTTGTGAGTGCAATTAGCAATCTTTTATGTTAAATTTCAGTTTTTAAAATAGAGTTCTCAAATAGGCGGCGTTGACTTACCTTTTGTTTGTTTCCATATGTTTATTGCTTTAATAAATGCAATTACTGTTTGAATGTATTGTCAGATATGTATTTCAAGTACCATTAAGTATTTTGAAAACAAATAAAATTTTGACTTTCGTCCAGCTAGATCTGCTATCCGCACGACTGCACAGTGGCTGCATTTATATGGGGAGAGCGGCCAAAAATACTTTTAATGAACATATCGGGATAAAATGTTTACCCTAAAGTCTGTTAAGTGTAAAAACTGTAATATGTAAAAGTGGGCGGGGTTGGGCACGCCCAAATACAGTCACGTGAAAAATAATAAGGACACGACATTGTGACCAGTTTCGGTTTTTTTTGTTTGTTTAATGTTTATTTTTTTTTTATAAAAATACAACTCACTATCTAACAAAAACCATATAAATATATCCAGATTTCAAACTTTGTAAAAAAAATAGGAAAACTCAACAAAATTTTTAAACAACACCAAACTTTTTAATAATAACTTTTAGAAAAAATCTAGGTGTGCAGTTTTATAGCCCATTAAATTCTAGCTTAAGAAATTGTAAGTTTTGAAGTGTATAAAAATTCGCGTTGATTGTTGATAATTTTTTTTGCGGATGGTGTTATTATTTGCTTCCATACCAAAAAAAAATGTCAAACCTACTTTGAATGGGAGAAAATGCGTGACACCGCCAGGAAAAAAGTTAACAAAAATTAAGGCGATTTCTTAGCCACTTGCAACTTCCACTTTCTTCAGCTAGAATTCAGTGGGCTATAAAACTGCATACTTATATTTTTTCTAAAAGTCCTTATCTAAAAAGTTTGGTGTTGTTTTAAAATTTTGTTGAATTTTTCTATTTTTTTACAAAGTTTGAAATTTGGACTGATATGGTTTTTGTTAGATAGTGAGTTGTATTTTTATAAAAAAAATAAACATTAAACAAACAAAAGAAAAATAGCCGAAACTGGTCATAATGTCGTGTCTCTATTATTATACCCGAGCGCACTTGTACACAAGGGTATTATAACTTTGTTCACATAACGGTTGTTTGTAACAGGCAAAACGAATCGAGATAGATATAGACAAATGTATACATAAATGATCAGAATGAAAAGAGAAATCGATTAAGCGGTGACTGTCTGTCCGTCATATATTTAATACTTGCGCCGGGTATTTAATCGGCTCCGCCCGAACTTAGACTTTCTTACTTGTGTTTTCACATGACTTTATGTGGGTATGTCCAACCCCGCCCTCTTTTTAACCGACTTCCAAAAAAGGAGGAGGTTATCAGTTCGTCGGAATCTTTTTTTTTTTTTTATGTATGTTACCGCATAACTTTGGACCACGTCTACCGATTTCGATAATTCTTTGCATCGGAAAGGTAGTGTCTCAGAGGTGGTCCCATACTAATCTGGTTGAGATCCGATCAGTGGATCATGAGATATATATATATATATTTTTTTTTT
>NW_016160783.1:0-22297 GCF_001687245.7 Rhagoletis zephyria | reverse complement strand
TATATGGGAGTTGAAGTCGGTTTTTTTTTGCTAAAAATTACTTGTACATATTACAGTTTTTACTCTTAACAGACCTTACGGTAAAAATTATATCCCGATATGTTCGCCGACGCTCAAGAAAATCTATTTTCGGACGCCCACGATTTGAATTGGTGGAAACTGTTGGTTGACATTTTAATGAAGTGATCTCTTTCTTTTCGAGCCAATTGGAATGATTTTTCAAAACTGCTGATTTTTGGCGTTTGGATTTTTGTCAATACAATGCAAATTTTTTACATTTTAATTAATACATTGTAATTAATACAATTTTGCAACTCATACCGATCTGGATCAAAACCGTCATATACAATATCTTTCGCTATTGCACCCAGCACATTTTGAACTTTCTGGGAATGCGTACCAGAATTTTCACGCCAAATCTCAAAAACATGCAATCGAGAAAATTCGCAGTGGTAACTTGTGCTTAGAAACATTTTGAATTAGAAAATTAGATAAATCAAAAAATAAACATGTAAAAAACTGTAGAAAATAAAGAGCTTGGATTACGTTATGGAATACTACGCGAGCCTCTGCAGGTCGATGCATCTGCACTGAACCCTTTTATAATCCACAAATATTAACAAACAATATGTAAATAAAAATATTGAGGGCCCATAGGGGAAATACACTTAAAACATTACCTAAATACTTGAAAGACGAACCAAGAAACACACAAAATCTTACTTTTCTAAAACAACGATTTGCATAAAACACAAGAGGAATTATCAAAAAGTTTAATTGTAGAAATAAAGTCAATACTTTTATGTACAATATCGATTGCATATAATTTTAATTCACTCGACCTTTCACAGTATTTTAATTACGTTAAATCCAATTCAATTTTCAGCGTGCTGACGCTGTACAAATAAAATGAACAATTGATGACACTTTTGTTGCTTTTTTCAGAAACAACCGTTAGAATGAAGACTAAAAATATATGACAACATGAAGTTTGGACAAAAAACTGATTGCCAAGCCTATTTGTTTCAAAAATTTTTACATACATTTTTTTAATTTTGGCCTATGGCAGCAACCACTGTGCACTGTGGACTGCTGGCTAGACCGCTTACACGGAGAGGTGGGTTATTTCCTCACTCAGTTCTTGACCGGCCACGGATAATTTAGAGCGTATCGGCACAAAATGGGGAAGGTGGCGAGCCCACACTGCGGTTACTGCTTACATATAGACGATGCAAAACATACATTATTTTTCTGCGAGCGCTGGGATGCCAAAAAGTGGCGATTGGAGAGAAAACTCGATCCCGTTACACCCGAAAATATTGTTTCTAAAATGCTGACTGATCAAAAATCATGGGACACTGTCGCGACTTTCACCGAGATCATACTGCGGCGCAAGAAAATTGATCTGGACAATGAGGAGAGTGAAAGCATAGGAGCCCAAAACGACCACAATTTATAGTGGCCGCTAAGGTAAAAAGCGGGGCTCTCAATTAAGAAAAGACAAGACGAGCCAATAGCTTGATACTGGCTTAAAATGTGGCGGCCCTGGACGCAGGTCGAGTTGATTTTGACCCAACATGGGTACCTCTTCGATTCCCTATTCTGAAGTAATGCGAAAGGGATTCCAGGGTAGGGGAATATCCAGGGTACTTGTAATTAATAAAAAAAAACTTCTACGTAACAAAATTAAAAAGACAACTCTTGCAACTTGAACTCCACATAGCTCGTTGCAGTTTTCGTCGAAAAATAAAAAGCTGTACACTCAAACTTCTAACTAAATTCGTCAGTTTTCATTGGACTTAAGTTTTTGCTTCTTTGCTTACAAACAGCAACAAATATGCATAAAATGAGCCCAAAGCAGATGCAATTTTCTTTTTTTTTTAGGAATAGGTTATTTTTACACAACAAAGAACAAAACAGAATTTAGAAGTTAGCGCAACATCTTATTGTAACAATTGCCGCATGCGCGAACAATCGTGTGATAAGTTTGGGGCAATTATTGTCCCTATGTGGCTTGCGGCAATCAAAATTGTATAAAAAGAGGAAACCGTGTGACAATACAGAATTTGATTGGGACAATTTTTTTATTGTGCTCCAATACAGCACAATGAAAATTGTTCCAGATTGGTGCATTTGCGGCAATCGCGTGATCTCAGCTTAATAAGTGTACTTAATTTTGAGTTATTTAATCTCTGAGTTCTCGATATACTTTCTCCAAATTTATTTATAACACTAAGTTTTTTAATTTATTTAATTATATTTGCTTTTTTGAGTTCTTCAACAATAAAAATTATTTCGTTTTTATGATTATTATGTCCAACACTCTCTGATTATATCAGTAAACTTAATCTATCTACTAACTCATTAGGATTGTCTCAATAAATATAGTTGAATTTATTTGGTGAAATGTATACAACGTTAAACCACGTACTATTATGAAAAAATTTTAACAAGCTCGAGACACAGTAATTAAATAAAACGCTAATCTTCGTTCNGAAATATAGTTGAATTTATTTGGTGAAATGTATACAACGTTAAACCACGTACTATTATGAAAAATTTTTAACAAGCTCGAGACACAGTAATTAAATAAAACGCTAATCTTCGTTCTATTGATATTTTAATTGTCGATAGTTCGACCTCAATTTGAGGTCATCAGGACTGTAAATATACAAACACGATAACTTATTATTAACTTTAAATTATTACAAACATACGTTAAACCCATCTTACACCCTCGATTGTGCCTGGTCGACTAATTAGGCGTTCAGAAATAAAAGATAAACATGTGAAATTTTGGGCAATGAATATAAACATAAGAAGTAAACAATTAAAAATACCGTAATTGTAAACAAAAAACATACAAACAACCATACACGGAACATTGAACAGTTAGAAAATATGTATATGTACAAACATATATTTACATGTAAAAACACAGCATTGTGTTCCTATTATACGAGGTATGTTGGGGAAACGGAACGAATGTTGACTATGGAAGGAAGAACACCTACGTTGAGGATTGTTGTTGCCAATTTAAAACCAAATTGCGTGTATCGCAATTGTCTGTGTCCGTTTTTAAGTTGATCCTTCATATCATTAGAGGTGTTTGTAATGTGTAACATTTCCGAAATATAATGTCAAAAAGAGAATCGATACTTTAAAAATAATGGCAAAATATTTGAACAACGGTCAGGAATGCCTATGGGCTCCCCAGCTTCACCAGTGATAGCTGATATAGTAATGGAAGATTTACTGACCAAATTTGAATGTGATTGTTCTAATAAACCGCGTCTCCTAACCAAGTATGTGGATGATTTTTTTGCCATAATTAAAACAGCAGATATAGAAAAGATTAACATTATTATTAAATTTACGATAGAAATAGAAAAAGATGGAAAACTTCCATATGTAATCAGGAAGAACAATCGATTGAAAATTTACTGGTATGTAAAACCTACGTCGTCGGGGAGATTAACTAATTATAATTCGAAACATGAGAGAAAAATTATTTTAAATACCGCAACCAATTTTATAAGAAGAGTACTCACAGTTAGCGAGAAATATTTTCATAAAAAGAACAAAAATATCATCCAACAAATTTTTAAACAGAACGAGTTCTCTCACTCAATTAGGAACCTCATTCAGAATTGTTACATCAGGACCGATATAGAGAATACTTATAATGAGAATAAAGTATACATTAAACATTTTATTATATGACAAAGGAAAGGTCCAAATAGCATTTACATGCAGCAACACACTAGGAAAAATTTATAGCAACACTAAGGACAAGATTCCTAGATACGAGAAATCTGACGTAATATACCACATTTCATGTAATGGCGACGGGTTCCACTTATGGGACAAAGTATATGTAGTGACAACAAAAACTAAACTCAAACAATTTCCGCTCACAAATCATATCTAAAGTTAAGGAACAGCTCAACGGACAATAAGATGGCCTTGTCATCACACTGTAGGGATACGAGACACTACCCAAATTTTGATAATGTTGCCATTCAACAAAAAGAAAAGAACTATATATATATATATAAACGCTATATTTTTGAAATGTTACACATTACGAACACCCCTAATGAAAGAAGGATCAACTTTAAAACAGACACAGATAATTGTACACATGTGTATCGCTAATTGGTTTTAAATTGGCAACAACAATCCTCAACGTAAGTGTTCCTCCTTCCATAATTAACATTCGTTCCGTTTCCTCAACATACCTTCGTAGAATAAGAATACAATGCTGTACTTTTACATGTACATATGTATGTGTGTACATATACATATTGTCTTACTGCTCAATCACGGTGCAGCGAACAAAGGTGGCGCCGTCAGTGGTACCGCTACTTTGGTTTTGCCGATTTTGACAGTTGTGGTAACTTGTAAATAAACCTTTGTTTACAAATCAGCGACAAAGAGAATTTTAATTATAAGTGAAAAATCAGTTTAAATGGTGTTAATTTGCAATTTGTGAGTGATTTTTGAGTTGAAGACTGAGTAAAAACTAATACAATGAATTGCCGTGTGTTAAATTTCGACAGCCGTCAAGATGCGAGATGCAAGTGTAGTGCTGCGGCGAATCGCTGCATTTTGTGTACATAGGGCACGGTAAAGCCGTTCTTGAAATGTATTTTTATTATTATATTGACAGCATTTCATCACAATGACTTCGCTTCTGCTCCAAGCATCCTCCTTTAGCAAGTTAAGTAATGAATCCCGCTGAGATGCTGCCGCAGTTTGCTGCATCAGCCTTAATTGCAAAGCAATGGAGTGCACTAAAACGTTTGCTGCAGCAGCTTCGATTGCAAAGCAATCGAGTGCACTAACGTTCACTATTCTCTAACAGATTATGTGAAAATGCAATATTTTCGCATTTATCAAAATTAAAACACGTTTTCCGCTTAAATTGTTCAGTCCTCTGAGGTAATTTTAAAAAAAAATATTAAAAAAAAATTTTTATTTATAAAAACCTAAATTTTTGAAGGTATTTTCAAATCGGTCCAACTCACGTAAATCTTAATATTTTTGCGAGATATTTTGGTGGAAATCTTAAAACATAATAGATTTTATAATTCCAGTGGAAAAGAGTACCGTTTTACTGTACATAAGTTGACTATTGTTGGTCCACCAACTCTTAAGAGCACCTGTCTTCTAAGAATCAAACGCTAGTTTCCAGTTGACAGTAGCTTTAAAAAACTATTTATTAAAGAGAGCAGTATTAACAAGCAATTCAATTACTGGCAAATATTTTTCTTACTTTGGTTTTCCGATACAATAAATAAAGTTTAATAGGCAAAGAAAATTGTAGTTAAATTCAATTTCAGCTATCGGCGCGTTGGTGTACATACAAGCCGAATGTTGTATTTTAATTGTCAATTTAAGGTTGCCACACTTTCACTTCTCGTTTTAATAATAAGGCGGTGTTGCAACAACTATGATTACTGGACCGTGTTATCATAGTACCACAATGCCACTAGGTGCATTTTAAAATTTTCAGGCAATAGCCTCATGCGATAATCGATTATATTTTTTGTTGTTTGTGTGAAATATTTTGTTTTTGCCAGTATTTTTCTTTTAATCAAAATGTGTTGAAAATAAAGTGAAAATAAAAAAAATATTTTGCCAGAACTCTTCGGTTACGACATCACCGACCTGTAACTATCGTTGTAAACTATCTTGTTTAGCTCAAAGTCATTGCAATTTGTGATACCATGTCACTTACCAAGCATTTATCCGAACGAAATATAATTATCAAAGCGATTGAGCGAATCAAGACCTACCGAAGCACATAGTCGAGGAGAAGGGAGAGTACTGTCCTCCATAGTATTGAAATGTCGTCTCGACGTGGTTGATAATTATCATCACCAAGCTCTTCAGCTTCAAACCTTGGTTGAAAGGTTCGACATTGAAGATGACACACGAAGGACCATCGATTCCTTGTACGCCACTATTAAAACTTAAATTTTGACTCAAACCAGCATAGATTCCGGGCTGTCACATAATTCGACATTAGCAGAAAATTCTGTGATTGTCGCTACATCAAAACTGCCAAAGCTGAAACTACCATCGTTTTCCGGAAAATATTCGTAATTCAAAAATTGTATTGCATCATTCTCAAAAATTATCGACAGAGACCAGGGGCTTAGTAATATCGAGAAATTCAACCATTTGCTCAACTACCTTAAGGGGCAAGCCCTTGAAACGGTTCAAATATTTCCCGTGACGAACGAAAACTACTGTAAGGCGCTGGAGCGACTCAAGTTACGATACGATAATAACTCATTGATTTTATTGGAAAATATTAATATGCTTTTCGATATGCAACCACTGACTTACCCAAATGCGACACAGTTGTGTAGTTTTATAGATAAAGTATAGGAGTTGTTCGGATCTTTATATTCGCTTGGCATCGATAAAGAGATTGCTAACGCCATGCTGATTCATTTAGTGATTACAAAAATTGACGGGGAATCTGGCAAAAAATGGAAAGAGTCAGCTGACCTTTCAAAACTGCCACTTTGGTCCGATTGTTCAAAGGTTTTAGAACGACGGTGTCAATATTTAGGGTCACTCCCACCGAAATCGCATGACTCAAGTGCAAAGTCTCAGCTTCGTAAATTAGGCAGTCAACCAGCTAATAATAACTACTATTTTTCGTGCACGGATAACATTTGTCTGGAATGCTCTAGTTCGGATCACACACTTCTCCACTGCTCTCGTTTCAGATCAATGGATGTAGCTGAAAGATTTGACCACGTCAAGCGATTAGGGCTATGCGTTAACTGCATGTTCAATAAACATCAGCTCGCTCGCTGTTCGTCTACGCATAATTTTTAGGTTTGCGGGAAGAAGCATCACAGCCTCCTGCATCGTGTTACTACAACGATCACGTCAAAAAGTGATTTTACCGGCACTGGTACTACGGTCGCTACACATACGACTATGGAATAATCGCCAAAGGATCAAGTCATCCTTGCTACCGCAGTTGTACTTGTCAAAGATGCGTCAGGGTCTTATTAGGTTGGTCGAGCTCTATTGGACTCATGCTAACAATTGAGCTTCGTAACTACTCACAACGGCTTCGTTTGCGTCGTCAACGGCAGCCAGTAGAGATTCTAAGAATAGGAAATTTCCAGTCTTCAATGAGTTACAAAACATTCACTACAATTAAGTCCCAACATACAAATTTTGAAACTGCGTTAACTTTTTGCATTATTTCGTAGCAGCCGGAGTCGGAGATCGACATCTCCGAATGGAATCTACCAGTCAATAGCAAACTAGCAGATGAGCAATTCTTCAGAACAAGTCGACTTGACTTGCTTATTGGAGTCGAAGTATTCTTCGATATTTTGTCAGTCGGACAAATAAAGTTGGGCGATGACATGCCAGTTGTCCAAAAAACTTTGCTCGGGTGGATCGTGACCGGTAAATACAAGGAACGACCATCAAAGCATGTCTTGTCATCACCGCGTACATGCCTTCTGTCGAACGAAAATTTGGAAAATATACGACGTCGAACGGCATGCCAGCAAGGGGTCGAACTAGGACGAGAATGTGAGATGGCATACATTAGCACTGTAAGACGCAACGCTGATGGTGGAATTGTAGTACGGTTGCCACTTAAAGAGGATTCGAACAGACTTTGTTTTTCACATTCTACGGCACTCAAACGGTTTATAGCTCAGGAGCGACGGCTTAGGCATCAGCGTGATCTGAAATTACAGTACGTGAGCTTTACTACATTCCTCGCCATTATATTTTGAAGCCTTCTAGTACTACAACAAAGTTGCGCGTTGTGTTCGATGCGTCTTGCCAGACAACGTCGGTCAAATCATTAAACGACCTAAAGTTTTTTGGTCCAAAAATGCAGACCGAATTGTTTCTACTTCTACTACGATTTCGATTGTATCGCTATGCCTTGACTGCGGATACACACTGGGGACAAGCGTGCTCAAAATTCAGTTTTTAAAAAAGGGTTTTTTGGAAAAATAAAAAGGCAGGTTTATTCCCCATTAAATTCTACATTTGGGGTAAGTTTTCAGCTTTCTATCGTTTTACGGCAGGGAGATATGCGTGTCCAAACTTGACAAATTTGAAAAAATTTGTTTTTTTTCAAAGCCGAGAAATTCAAATGTGCAATTCAAGTTGTTACTGTAAGAAAGCGGTATTATATTTCGTTATTTTGATTTTTCCATNACGGCAGGGAGATATGCGTGTCCAAACTTGACAAATTTGAACAAATTTTTTTTTTTTCAAAGCCGAGAAATTCGAATTGTTACTGTAAGAAAGCGGTATTATATTTCGTTATTTTGATTTTTCCATTACTTAAAATGAAGTTTATTTATTTGGTATATTTTTTTAGAACTATATGTTTTAAAAAAATTATGTTTAAAAAAAACAACTAACCTCTGTTTTTTGCAAGTGTAATTTTCAATACCATTTTTTTATGCGTATGGCGCTTTTAAATTTGACAGTACTGCAATAAAGTATGTTCCTTCCTTCTTAAGAATTCGATTTCAAAACTAAAAGCACTTTGCGCATTTTTAAATTAATTGGTTTTAAAAATTTCACCGTAATTTTAATTAAACACAAGAACAAAAACTTCTTGTTAAATTTGATTCTATTTCATTTCGAACTTAAACTGTTCATTATTTTAAGGTTGCTCAATGAATAAAAAACGGATTTAGTTCTAACAAGGACTTTGAAATCTTTAGTGAAAAAAGAATTAGGTTCGAACAAGGGCTTTAAAAACTTTAGAGAGATCTATAGTAAGAAAACCAGTCGCGCCGGCAATTTAGAGGACGTTTTAATAGTTAGCTAGAGGGTCTCTCTGATTACTTGCTGACACTTGTGCCAATGTCCACAAACCGGAGATCTTTCTTTCGTGAAGAAATGGAGTTAACAGAACTTGAAGCGAATAATATCAGTTTAACGGGGTTTGGATGGGATTTAGATTCCAACTGTGAGGAATAAGTGTCACAGTTTTCATTATATAGTGCTTATCATAATTATAATACACCCACATATTGACAAATTTTGACAATTTGTTGTATATTATTAAATTTTAATTTTTTTTAAATATAGTTTATTTCTTAAAAAAATGTAATAAATCTAAGATTCAAACTTCGTAAAAATATCGATGTATTTAGTTAGATATTTAAAAAAAAATCTTGAGTGTCAGTTTGAAGCAGCTAGGACTACCGTTGATTTTTAGCAATTTTTTTGGTGAAGGTGTCGCCCCTTTTTACCTTCCTTTTATTAGCTCGGGATGTAACTATGTAATATTGTTGCGCCTAAAAGATGCAGTGATTTCTATTCTCAAGTTACATACCTGATGACAGTACGAATGGCAATTATAATAGCGAGGTTTTAGTTTTTTAAACTATAATTTTATTGAATGTGCAAAACACGTTGGTACCAGGAAATGGGCCATGTTATATCTAAAAATCTATTTGGATTTATTTTATTTCCATATAATAAAATCGTCGAACATACTTCGTATGCAAAAACGTAAGTGCTAGTTATTTCAAACTTGCACTTTGATGTACGGCAATTAAATAGGTTACAAAACTGCATACTCAAAATCCTTTTAATAGTGCTTATCATAACTATTCGACAACCACATATTGAAAAGTTTTGACTATTTATTTTATTTTATTTTAATTATTTTTTTATAAAAATATATGTGATATTTAAATTTATTCACGTTTTTATTTAGATACATTACTTAATTTTCAATATTTTGTATGCTAACTTGTAAATCTCTTTAGATTTAAAACATATTGGGGCATATTCATAGTCGAATTAAAGACAAAACTAAGTATAGTTTCGACTTTTTTGACAAATTTTTCTAAAAAGGCGTTTACAGAGAGCTGAAATTAATTTTACTTTCAACTTTGTTTTGACCATGTACATATCCTATTAATTTTTTACATTACTATCTTTTATTACATAACTGATCTCTATATAAATGACTTCACATGCCATTCTCTTTGCTATTGATTACAACAAATACACTTTGTTACTTTTATTACATTTTATCGCTTTTAACTTAGTTCTAAGTATTGCAATTCATTGATAAATCTATCCGAATTCTTCCTGATTATATTGTAACCTAAACTTACCTATTTTTAATAAAATTAACTGGAGAAAGACTCTATAAAAAAACAAAGAGAGGAGAAAAGCCACCTTTCTCCAGACTGCAAGAGCAAACCACGTCCACGATGTGATTGAAAACTGTATTACTTATCCGCGTATACTTCAAGTCGTTGCATACATGCTTCGCATCATCCAGAGATCAAAGAAAAGTCTCAATAAATCTGTAGAATCAAACTCCCTAACTGCGGATGAATTACTCTATGCTCAGTACTGCGTAATATGCATCGTTCAGCTGAAATTTTTCGCGGAAGAAATTTGCCTACTCACAGCAAACTTGTGTACTCAAGGTGTGTTAATCCCATATTGCATGATGTCGAAGGCTTTCTTTTGCTTAAAGTCGGTGGCCGTCTAGCGAATGCAAACATTGCCATTGGGCCAAACACATCCGATATTGCTGCCTACTAAACGTACGTTTACTCATAATTATGGTCACCACTTACATCAGAAAATGTATCATGCTGGTCCTAAGGCACTGGTAGCGCTTATTCGACGTAACTTCTGGATCGCCAACGGCCGGAATCGACCTAAACTACTTCAATAAGCTTGCACACGACGGACGTACTTTTATCGGCTCCGCTTATATTACTTGTAAATGCGAAAGTTTATATTTTTATTGCTATATTTGCGTATATCTTAATTCGTAAACTTTTCGGCAATTAATTATACTCTGTACACTGCGCTTACTTCTTAATTTTCAAATAAATTTGCTGTTGAATTTTCTTTTTTTTCGAAATTCCTAATGGCGCTAATTAGTCTAACAAACGTCGCCTAAGTAAAGATTCTCCGGCTAAAAAAACAACAAAGTTGGATGAAGGTGTTACTCTTGCTGCCGTCTTTTCAAAATTAAAAGAGCTGGAAGTGAAGATCCACCAACAAACGGACCATGTGCCGCTGGTTGAGAGTGTATCTCTAAAATTGGTGGAATTGGAAATAAAACTGTCGAAGAGAAGCGATGAAGAGTTCAATTTGTTTGCTGCTAAAATTGCAGCGTAATCTGCATGCCTTGCTTCGATAGAGGCGAATATGAAAAGTTAGCCCATCTTAGTTTAATTTCGTCATACTATCTTTGTTGTCTTAAAGTTGCGTTTTGTATATTTAGTTATGTCTTTGAGCCACAAAACATGTAGCGTTGATGACTGTAGTCTTGCAATGTTGAATGTTATATGTAGTCGTCAAAGAGGCCTTAATATAGTGCATTTTAATGCGCGCAGTCTTAATAATGAAAAAATGGATATTGTTGTTTTTTTGATATTATATGTGTGTCCGAAACTTGGTTCAGGCATGGCATAAGCGACACTCACTATGAAATTAAGAATTATACATTGCTTCGGACTGATAGAATGAACAAAAAAGATGGTGGCTATGTACTCCAAAAAGCCTTTAAAGACAAAGTTTATTTCCCAATCAGTCAGAAATAATGTAGAATACATAGTTATTGAACTGTCGAGCTCCTTGTCCAAAACCTTGGTATCTTGTGTATATAATCCTCATAAGTATTATAGATTATGTGACTTCATTGGTTATTTGTCCTGCGTTGCTGTTTGATTATGATCATATTGTCGTTTGTGCTGACTTTAGTGTTAACCTGTTATGTACTGGTTCTTGTTGTGTCCGTCTAGTGTTCGCTTATCTTTAGTTAATGTGTCTGTACCCACAAGGTATGGAAATAATTGTTGTCCAAGTATACTTGACTATTTTATAGTATCTAACCCTGCTATAGTTTTAAAATTTTACCAGATATCATTTATGTCAGACCATGAACTTTGTGATACCGCATGATGTTTTTTTAATTATCCCCATCCCCTGTAAACCACTTGGTGCTTAGCAAGAATGTGCAAAGACTTCTAACGTTCACCTCTTTTAGGTCATCGAGATCGTTGAAGAAATAGCTCCGGAGAGCTTTTTCTCTCCGTTTTGACAGAGCGGGGCAATGACAGAGAAGATGTTTGATGGTTTCCTCTTCGTCTATATCCATGCAGCTTCTGCAGTAGTCGTTCCAGGGTGCGCCCAGTCTAGCTGCGTGGAATCCGATCAGAAAATGTCCGGTGAGAACTCCAGTCACTATACGAATGTTATGCCTCCTTAGATTAAGTAGAGACTTGGTGCGCTGGGCGTTCATGACGGGCCAGAGCGTTTTGGCAATGTGACAGGTTGGTTCCATTCGGCATTTTTCATTAGCACCTTCTATGAATTTTTCATTCAGTAGATATTTGCATGTTCGAAGAGGGATTCCGAGAGTATCCCTTATGTCTGTATTAGGCAATGTCGTTCCATGACGCGCGAGTTCGTTAGCCTTGCAGTGGCAATGGCCAGGTACCCAGACAACGTGTGTGCTGAATGTTTCAGCCATCTCGTTGAGAGATCGGCGGCATTGAGCAACTACTTTTGAAGTCAGCGACATATTACCTAGAGATTTTACTGCCGCCTGGCTGTCAGTGAAGATGTAGATTTCATGACTAGGAATCGAATCACACTGGACCAGTAATGCGGCCTTTGCGATAGCCATCAGTTCCGCCTGAAAAACACTGCAGTAAACAGGGAGGCGGTAGCTGAATGATATGCCTAACTGTTCCGAATAGACCCCANACCTAGAGATTTTACTGCCGCCTGGCTGTCAGTGAAGATGTAGATTTCATGACTAGGAATCGAATCACACTGGACCAGTAATGCGGCCTTTGCGATAGCCATCAGTTCCGCCTGAAAAACACTGCAGTAAACAGGGAGGCGGTAGCTGAATGATATGCCTAACTGTTCCGAATAGACCCCACCACCTACTCTTTTTTCTTCGATCCGTCCGTGTAGACATGGATGGATCCGCCCTTTCTGACTGTGCCCATTGACCATTCCTCCCTGGAGGGAAGAAGGATCGTGAACACGGCCTTGGAAGTGCGGGTGGGCGGAATGTAATCGGCTGTCGGAAACTGAGTAAGGTCGTTCAGAATTTTGCAGTGACCTATATGTGGATGCGTCCATTTGTTGGTCGCGTTGAGCCTAATGGCGGTATTACATGCCATCTTTTTTTCGCTTTTGTGGCTGTTGTTTTCATGGCTCCTGTTACCAGTAGAGAGGCCAGTCGTTGAACTCTGTCCATTTTCTTAGATTTAACCTTTTTATTGAGAGAATCCCACCAAACTGCTACCCCAGGTGCAGGAGTATAGGGCAGGTGTGGCTTTGCGGACGCTTTCATCGATGTGAGGTCCCCAATTTAGTTTCCTATCCAGAATTAGACCTAGATATTTAAGCTGATCAGTTCTCTGTAGTGTGGCACCATTTACAGTGACATTTCCGAGAGATTGACAGATGTGTTTCCTTGTGAACAGTATAAGTTCTGATTTTGTGGAATTTATTCCCAAACCACGATTTCTGCACCATCGCGAGAGATTGTTTAGTATACCTTGCATGAGGTAAGTCAGGGTTTACGTGTAGACGTAATGGCAATATCATCGGCGTAGGCTACCACTCTGCAGCCGTTACTTTCTATTTCTTTCAGCAAACTTTCAACGCCAATGTTCCATAGTAGAGGTTAGAGTACACCTCCCTGGGGAGTTCTCCTTGCCGCGTACTTTTTGACGGAGGCGTCCCCTAGCTCTGAGTTTATGACCCGATCCCGGAGGAGATTGTTGACAAACCCTATCAGCGTGTTGCAAAGTCCAAGTTCCTGGATCGGTGAAATAACTGCATCCGGACTGAGATTATTGAAAGCACCTTCAATGTCCAAGAAGCCAGATAGAGCATATTCTTTGTAGTACAAAGATTTCTCAATGTCAAAGATAAGGCTGTGTAGAGCTGTATCTACACCCTTTCCTTTGTTGTACGCATGTTGGGCAGTAGAGAACTTTGGACCAACTATTTCCCTAATTTGGGTGTCCAATACGCGCTCTAGTGACTTCAGTAGGAAGGACGAGAGGCTAATTGTACTGAGCTCATTGGGTTTGGTGTGCGAAGATATACCCGCTTTGGGGATAAATACAACTTTTACCTGCGTCCATCTCTGTGGTATATAGGCGAGGCTGATGGCCGCTCTATAAATAGACTTTAGTTTTGGAATAACTATATCCATTGTTTTCTGAAGATCGATGAGTAGGATACCATCGAGCCCGGGTGACTTGAAGGGCGAGAAACTGCAAATAGCTTCTTTAATGTTCCCATCAGAAATAGTAATAAGAGGGATTACCCCGCTTGGGCAGTGATCTGTAAAATGTTCGATCCTCTGGTGTCGGAACAATCAGGAAAGGCGTCTGCATGAGAAGCTCAAGCATTTCGGAGCTGCTGCTCGTCCATTCATCATTCTCCTTGAGCAAGTAGCTAGGCGCGCTTGGATTTTTAGAAAGGATCTTGCGTAATCGATTTGCCTCCGAGTTGCTTTCTATTGTTTCGCAAACAGTTTCCCAGGAGGAGCGTTTTGCAGCTCTGACAGCATATTTAAATCTGCGTTGGCAGTCCTTGTATTCGTGCCACACATTAGACGCTGTCGCTTGATTAAATTTCATCCTGCATTCCTTCCGTAGGTTCATGCGACGACCATGGTAGTCGTTGCCTTCTCCTTTATATTTTGGGACATTCTGCTTTCGTAGCTCTTTGAAAAGCCTTCGAGAGCCCGTCTACTTCTGAGTCTAGCATTTGCGTACTCGCGAGATTTTCAGAGGTTTCAGGCAAAGATCTGATTAGACAGCATCTGAACACCTCCCAATTTGTTCGTCTGCGGTTTACGAACGCTCTAGATGCACAAATCGAGATGTTTAATTTAAAGCTAATGTACATGTGATCGGAGAATGAGTTTTTCCTGGACACATGCCTGTTGCTCACCAATTCCTCACCTCGTCTATTAGCAAAGGATAAATCGAGCACCTCCCTTCGTAGGGAAGTTAAAAAGTGAGTGGATCCCCAACATTGCATATTCTAAGATTATTTCTTAATAAAAATTCGAGAAGTAACTCACCTCGATCGTTTGTGTTTGAGCTACCCCAAATATCCTGATGGGCATTCGCATCTGTTCGAATGATTAACGGGACGTTAGCGGTGTTGGCTCCAATTACCGTCTTCAAGACTAGTGCTGGCGGGGCTGGCTTGTCATGTGCCATGTAGCTCGAGGCAAGCCAAATTTTTCTTCCGCAGGTTTCCAGTACGGCTACTGTGGTGTCTGCATCGCTGAATTGTGTCAGAGAGTATACATTAATATTTTTCTTTACTAATAAGCAGGACCTTGGTTTACCTCTATCTCTTGTGTAGATCAGCTGATAATCTTTACTGCTCAGGCCGCACACCCCATCTTTGATGACCCAAAGTTCTTGGATAAGTCGTCCGACCCATCGTTGACGGCGATTCGCTCAAAGAGCTCACCCTCCGAGTCGCAGCTGGACGCGACTTCGCAGTCCATAGGGCATTCCGTCTCCTCCGCGGCGGCCCCAACTGTTTCCGCGTAGGGAGCATTCTTCGACATATCCTGTCGATATACATGGAGGGTCATGGCTTGGAAGCCGTAGTTGATCCCCCAGTTGAGATTGGAGGGGGGTGCAAGTGATTCCTCATTGAGAACAATCTCCGCCACTCTTCGCTTGCCTATTAGCTCTTCCAGCTTTACAACCTTCCAAACGTGAGTTGAAAGCTCTGGATTGCCTAATTGATTGTAGCCCAGAACCTCCGACGGATCGTCGTGGTATTCCGGGATCCATGTCCTGGATCTTGGGCAATTTGGGATTTCTTCCCTCTTCACGACATCTAGTCGTGCATCTGGCCAGGGCTCCCCAATCTTATTGATTGCGGCCTTGTAGAGCTGCGCAGATCTCTCATCGGCGCACTTGATCAGTTTGACACCCCTAACCAACCCGCGTCTGAGCAGCAGGGTTGAGGTATTACGTTATCACGGAGAACCTCGCGATATACCGCCCACAGCTTCCTAGTTATCAGGTCCCAATTTTGCCGTGTGATCCTACCATCGAGGGCATTCCGATCGATCACAGCACGGACAAGCGATTCCCTTGCTGCATCGGCAAAGGATTTTTTAGGCTCCTTATATGCAGCCATCTGGGTGTTAGAAGGCCTTTTCCTCTTCCCCGAGGACGTTGTATCTTCCTCCGAGCGCTTCCGCTTTTGGAGGTCTGCTTTAGCTTTTTCCCGGTGATTCTCCAGGAAAGATTATTCCCAAGCTTTCGAGCTGATTTGCCCTTCTGTCGAGTCCTCTTGCTTGACATCTTTCAGCCTATCGATGATACGCAGAGCTGATCTTCTGGTGCGATAGTGCATCTCGGAGGTTCCTATCGCTTTGGAAGGGGGTTTTGGCGTGCAGTCTAAAGGGTTGGCGTCGGGATTCACTGACTTGGTCACGTGAGCCTACTCCGTATTCGTCGAAGCGGATGTTCCCCTTTTAGGAGGAACCGCAGCTGGCGAGGGGACAGCACAACTGGCTTTTCTTTGGACATGGCCAGCAGAACTTCCCGAAGGCAGACTAGCAAGGTTTGCCATAGCGTAGAGTCCGCCACTTGAGGTGTAGAGGGTGCCATCCTTGACTTGGCTTGAGACAGTGTCCCAGATGACAGCCTGTCCACCTCCAGCGGCTATCAAGGCATCACCACCATCCTGCCTGAGGGCATGGATGGTGTTGGTGCCTTTAAGATCGGATTGGCACCTTGCCGCCATGCAGGCTTGACCCGGTTGGGTCAGAGTGGAGCTAGACCCTGGCTTTGCCACAAACTTGGCTCCAGAAGGATTTTTTGCCCGATGGGCTAGGTCGGTTTTTTTTTAGTAAACCTCGTTTATCCGAGTCGAGGTTTTTGTTGTTCATTTTTAATATTCATAATCGTCTGCGTTGCTCGACAAGGCAAGCTCTGCAGGCCCGGAGATTTGGTTGTGAGAGGGGGAACGTCGACTACGGCAGTCCGCTCTGCCGTAGTATGGCCATTCTACCTCCTGAGGCGACCCGGAATCAGGAGAGCACTGTACGAATACAGCCGGATACCCCTGGCTGCAAACCATCCAATAGGCACGGTTGCGTGTAACACCCTGGATTAGGGGGAAAGGGATTGTGGCTTGGGTAGGAATTGGGTGTAGCGTCGTTGCGGTGATCTTGACATTGGGAAAGGGGAGGCCGCTCACCCCGTGCAGACCTTGCGGGTGCACAAGACGAGTGGCCATATCAAGCTTCCCTCTTAGTTCATGATCATCTAAGTCCCCAGAGCGGAGGTTTAGATTTTCATTTCAGCACCATCCCCACGGCAAGCAGACCAACATGATGAGGGATTTTTGTTCACTTGACATTAAACTTGACCGCAAAAACGAAGCAGTTAGTTCGTACAATTTCTTTGACTACCGGGTTTTAAATGTTAGCAATGTATTTAGTGGCCTGTCACAAATCAATTGGTCTGAAAGCGGGAGTTTTAGCTCTGTAAACGAGTAACTAAGCTTATTGAACAATAATATTCTGCCTTAGTTCGCATGTTCCTATTAGAACTTTAGTGAACAGATCTTCGTCTTGCCCTTGATTTAACGATAGATTTCGAGCGGTTATCAAAAGGTGAAATCAGACATACTCCGCATGGAAAAGGAATCGCACAGATAGAAATTGATGTTTTCAAGGCAATAAGAAATGAAGCAACACTGACTATAAGACGTGAAAAAATAAAGTTTTTTGCAAAACAGCGCAGTCCCTTGCTCTCTAATAGTGTACTGTGGCGGAATTTAAAATCCTTACGTATTCATGTCAGTGATAGTTCAGATTGTCCATTTAACCCCGATATCCTGAATGAAGTTTTTGTAAATTGTACCTATTCTCCTGTCCCATACTCCACGTGGTGGCGTTTTTCATGGTCAAACGTTTGAGTTTTGTGCAGTGCCATAAGTTGATGTAAAAGTGTTTGCAAGATACGGTCAAATGCAATCGGTGTAGACGGTAATCCAATTAAAAAGATTATTTTACCGCTAATATTGCCAACCCTAACGCACATAATAAACCACAGTTTTACAATGTCTTGTTTCCCTAATATGTGGAAAATTGCCACTGTCCTTCCGATAGCCAAAAACAAATCGGCGCGTAGCCCCAGTGACTTTCGTACTATCAGTATACTTCCTGCGCTGTCTAAAGCAGTGTACGAAAATAAACTATATTGTACGTTACTATTTCGTTTCGTTTATTACTTCAACAGTTCGGTACAATACGAAAACAAAACGGCTGAGTTCACTTTGCGATAGTACACTACAGTAGTTTAGTAGTTACAGACGAAACAACAAACGAAATGAATCGTGCAGAGAAAAATATATGTATGTATGTAGTACATGTTTTTAATTGAATTGGATATGAAAATTTACAGAAAAAAATATCTTTCACGTAATTGAAACGTTTGCATACATATAAAACGTACCCTATGGTACAATTGTCACAAACGAAAAGCAAACGTTTCTCGTTGGGGAAAATGACAGTGAATCTTACAATTTGTTTCTGACTATGTACAAAACTGTACAAAATCACAAATGATATGATGATCGATGAGCAAATGGGAATTGTTTTGTACAGTTTATTTTCGTACCCTGGTCTAAAGTAGCCGATCTCTAATGTCTGAGCAAATCTACTACCATGTTAGTAAATTTAATCTATAATCGCCTTTTCAGTCTGGATTTAAAAGTAAGCACAGCTGCTCCACAGCAATGGTAAAAATCCTTGATGATATTCGTATAAGCTTTGACAAAATCCCCCTGGCATTACTTTTCTTGCTAGATTTTTCCAAAGCCTTTGATTCAGTGAACCACGAACTGCTTAAAATTAAAGAACTGTTTTGGCTTTGGAAAATCTGCAGTGCGACTAAAGGGGAGCTACTTGGTAGGCAGGTCTCAGTGTGTAAAAGTTAATTCGAAACTATCTAAGCTACGACCGCTGTGGTCTGGGGTTCCCCAAGGCTCTATCCTGGGGCCTGCACGCCTACGCTGATGACATCCAACTATATATGTCCAGGCCTCTAGAGCAGTCAGCTAATTTGTCTTCGGGATTTAACAAAGATTTATTATATATCAAGTCCTGGGCATCGCAAAATGGTCTTTGTCTTAATTGTGATAAGTGCTACGTTTTACCTATTTGTAAGTAGCGTCTGAACCTCATAGATATTCCACCACTATACATTGGGAATAAATCTATTAAATTTGTATCCAAGGTATCTAATGAGGCAATTTATGTCACCGCGGCCACCTCTGTGCGCGACCTCTCAGGATTTGGATGAAAGCCGAAGAGATTGAAGGTCTAGGTGACATGAATATATGTGCAGCATATTTTGCCGATGTGATGTAGGGTTGCCTATTTACACGGGACTTAAATATTAAGAAAACGTCATACATACCTTTCTTTAAAGTGCTGTATCTTGGAAACCTTTTAACGAAACTTAATGAAGAAAATGTATTTCTTCCGTCTTATTATGGGCTTTAAGTACATTTTTTACATTAATGTGCACCATATAAAAACAAAAAAAAAATTAACTAAATATTTTTCTTTTTGATTTTGTTTGATTATAGCATTTTTAAACATTTTTAGTTTTACATAAAAGTAATAGGCTACTTAAGCGTATGGACTCTAGATCGTCTAACGCTCGACCAATATTATAAATAGACATTGAAATTTTGTGAAATTGTATATTTCTGAAAGGGGAAAGGTGCGTAGAAAACAAAAACAATATGAATAAATCATATTCACATTACTTTAATCCCATTTTAAGTTAGTTTAAAAGTTAAATAACATCAAGTTAGGGAACTACATATCTTTATTTAACGAATCTTCAAATCAATAAATAATTTTTTTCTTTTTAGTTCTTATTGTAATAAAAGCGTGTTGTTAGTTTTTTTAAACTATAATTTTATTACTCATTATTATTATCATTTATTTTTTACACATCTTTCTTTTTTCTTATTTTAGTAAAAGGACTAACATTGAACCTATCATTGGTGGACTAATATTCTTTTGCAATGAGTGTTGTTGATGTCGTTCATGTTTCGGTTTCATTGCAAAAGAATATTCGACCTCCAATGATAGCTTTAAGGTTAGTCCTTTTATTAAAACAAGAAAAAGGAAAGGTGTGTAAAAAAAATACCTATTTAGTGAATAATAAAATTATAGTTAAAAAAAAACCAACAACACGCTTTTATTACAATAAGACCTAAAAGAAAAAAAATTATTTACTGATTCAAATATTCGTCAAATAAGGATATGAAGTTCCCTAACTTGATGTTATTTAACCTTCTAAACTAGCTTAACATAGTATTAACGTAATTGACACGTAGTCATAGTCGAAATAAAGTCCACTGTAAAGTTAGTTGCAGTTATTTCTTACAGGCATCCCATTGGAAACATACAGCACCCCATTGCACATTAGGTCAAATAATTCATTTGGCTGTGCGAAAGTCCAATTTCGTAAAGGCAGTTTTACATAATTTTTTGTTGCCATTCTTTAGGGAATACTCCAAAATAACAGAAACTTCACTAAGTTTTTGTAAAATAAAAAACACCGTTAGATAGCAATGGTTTATTTTGTACGTTTCAAGTGCATTTTTTTTTGTAAAGTTCAAATAATTAAAGAAACATTTTAAATGGAAAACAAAACTATAAGTGAGAACTTATGTTCCAGTTTAAAAAAGTGACCTTTTATCATTTGTTTGCAAAAAAACTGGCATGTATAACCTCAAAAATTTACTGATTTATTTCCATTTATGATTTTATGTAAGCTTTTACAATTTTGTCAACATTTGGCAAACAAAATGGAAACGGAAATAAATAAATTAAGATGTAATGAGTTGATTTTATTTTACTTAACCCGTCGTTTCTAGCCATTTTCAAGATAAATAGTTTTTTCTGGGCTATAATGCTATCACAAAAGGCGACTTGTTTGAAGTTTGGCTAATTGGATGTTCGAAAAAAAGCCTTTCGGTTGACAACCACCTTGAAAAAAATTTGGTGCCGCTGATATTTGCCGAAAGTGCCATGAAACTCTTTGAATAAGAATTGCGTATTTTTTGTAATTATTTATCAAAGAAAGATGTAAATTATGGCAAAAAAAATGGAAAAAATGCTAAAATATTTAGATCTGAAAACACAGCGTTTCTTGCTGAATAAGTTTTTTTCGAAATCAAAAAGCCAACTGTGTCGACCATCAGCCGGATTCTAACTTTCTTTATCGCGGAAATGCTAAAATAGGAAAGCTAACATTTTTCCGAATTTCTAGCTATCACCAAAAATATCTCCTAAATTTTTTGGTGATAAATAATCCGTTTTAATGGTGATAAATAGTGCAAATGGAAGTATGTGATAGCAAAAACAATAGCAGCCTCAATTTGGACTACATTTCATCTCTTGTAGCGTAGCCGTGGCTATGCTACAAATACACTTGCGCCGATTCGCAAAGATCATTGATGAGCAGCCTTTGCAAAAAGGCAAATCCTTGAGAGCATTTACGGATTGATATTTCAAAATTTTTTACTCAAAGTGAATAGAGCTTTGAACATTCTTTTCACAAAGTCATTCGGACAGTCAATTAAACCATTAATGACATCATAGATAGACATTAAAGATTGAATGGTTCTCCTACTCGCAAGCGATTTCAAGTCGATGAGCAAACAACGGGCATTGTAAGAAGGGACAGGGTCACTAAAGTGAAGCGATTGAAGAGCAAAACGAATGAAGTTCCGTTGAACTCGCTCAATTCTATCAGAGTGTGAGTTGTAAAATGGACTCCATATTATAGATGCGTACTCCAGTTTTGAACGGACTAAAGAGCTAAATAGCGACTTTCTAGTATAAGGATCCTTAAAGTCTTTCGCGTAGCGTTTGAGGAATGCCAAGTTGGAGTAAGCTTTAGGAATCACACAATTCACATGATTTATGAAAGTAAAACCCGAATCAAATAAAACCCCTAAATCCAAAAATTCCTCAACTGTGGAAAGTTTGAAACTTAAGACCGAATAACTTGAAGTGATACAATTATGAGATTTTGAGAGAGTCATATGGAAACATTTTTTAATATTGAGCGATAGTTTATTTCTCTTGCTCCACTCAGCTAGATTGTTTAAATCATTTTGCAATGAAGAAACATCGGACAGACACGTAATCAGTGTTGCCAGAACTTTTTGGGCCGACCGGCTAGATTGGCAA
>NW_016160782.1:21195-59524 GCF_001687245.7 Rhagoletis zephyria | reverse complement strand
AAAATCGCTTAGGCGGTTACAGCGCCAAAAAAGAAGAAGAAGAAGTGATCGCTTGACACTTTTCACGATTTTACCAGAAGAAAAAGTTCGGTTAAAATCGTGCAACTTCATTCTCAACACAACTCTCCAAAAATCGCTCTCATTTAAAGGATTTTGGAGGATTTCGGAGTACGGGAAAATTTTTCCTGTAACTTCCTGCAAGTTCATATAAAAATCTGTAAGTTCATGTAGTACTGGATCAGAGCTAATATTTGTATGTATGTATGTATATGAATGTATGTCCAGCAACATCGAAATATTTGTAAGTGTAACTGTCAAGAGATTACCCGCGCACATTGTTGCTGGGCATTATCAATGCAATGATGCGTGGAATCATAATTATATATGTACACACATCCATGCACATATATACCATGTAAACGTACCCAGTCGGGAAAATGTGAAGCGGAGATCTTCTACTGGCGCTACCTTTCGAAGGCATACGAGGAGATTTATTGTACTATGTATTTCCAAGAAAACGGAAACCAAATAAAATAAAAAACCACCGAAGTGGTACAAGCATTGAGGAACAAGATTTGAACTATACCGTTATTATTTAATCAGAAAGCCTGGCAACTCTGACCATTCCATACAAGATAAAGAGAATATATGTAGGTATTTATACCTAGAAGCCATATTTTTTTCTAATTTTTCCAACTGGGTAAGCATATGCGCACCTTTGTAAATACACATCTAAAACTAACTTAATCAGCGATACGATATAATCTCGATTAGCGGCTTAAACCTCCATTTGGAATTTTGCTCCCAATTTTCACTGTCATTTGCATTTTCAAAGCAATGGTGCAAGAAAGAGCAACTGTTACACAAAAAAAAATAGCTTTGTTGCCAGAAAAACCTAGCAACACTCCAAACATGTTTTTTCGGTGCCTTGTGCAGCCCAAACAAGAGCCGCTAAGATCGATCTATGAGCGTGTGTACACCGGCGGCTTAACACAGATTTTTTGTCGATTTAAATTAATTTACTTGTCTAATCTTAGGCGACCTTTTGTTGCTATCCAAAGATGATTTCCACATTGATTGCTGATAAAGTTATAAATTCAAGTATGCACATTAGGGCGGGTAAGTTTTTTTTTACTATGCGCGTATAGTATGTGGAGAACTACGTATAAGTCTAAGTAAATTTGCCGAAGAAACAATGGGTCTAAAATCAATTTTTAGTTTGCCAAATTGTGAAAAATAGGATTCGAAGAAAAGGTAAAAATTTTCACTGTTGCGCCCTCTGGTGGAAATTTTAAGAACGATATAAGTACAGAAATGGATTCCTCCTACCAAAAAAAACCCTTTGTAGCATGTTTTTATACAAAATTGAAGCACTTCTTTTCGACACTACAGCAAAATGCTAAGAAACCTATTTTCGTAATTTGGCAAACTTAAAATTGATTTTAGACCCATAGTTCCTTAGGTAAATTTGCTTAGAATTACACGTAGAATGCTTCTGTGCTATACGTGCATAGTCGAAAAAATCTCACATACTAGTTGACCCGCCCTAATGTATATACATAGCTTACCTGGCGGCACCTTAACGCATGCATTCTAACACAAGCACACAAGCAGAAAAACCGTTGTTTTTCGGAGTGCAGATCCCAGGTACGCGCACATAGATATGTAGGCTTAACTTTGATTTTTTCAACTGGTCGGCCTAAGTTTTTAACACAAATGAAATTTATGTACATGTTTTTTCTTGTATTTTTTTCTAAATTTCTTACCGTTTTCTTTTTACTTGCTTTTTCTCTTACTTCTCAATTTTGGTGTCATGTTCCTATTTTTCCTCGAAATAGGTTGTAATTTAATATTGATATTTAATAGTTGGCTTATGTTTTCATTGAGAACTGAAATTGTTGTTTGTCACTTATTAAGACAATTTATTTGTGTACCTTTGTTTAAAATGGTTTCTTACACTGTTTGGAGTTTAATGGCTTTTTATGTAGGGAATTCTTTGAACCGTGCACCTAATTAAAAACATATTTAGTTGTAGGTGCTGACAAGAGGTAATACTATCTTGTCAATCGATAGTTCAAAAGAGTTTTTAACATCTCTGGAAATGTTTAAATGATGTTGAGTAAAGAAATTTAACGGTATATTGGTTAATAAACATTGGAGTTGTGTTCAAAGTGAAATTCGAAAATATAAATATATGGAAGAAAGCTTAATACTTATAGTATGTTAAAATTGTATTCGTACCAAAGTTAAATGGGATATCTATCAACGCAATTCAACCAAAGACCAGCATGCCTGCTGTGAAGGCTGATTAAGTAATACACCCTAGTAACATTTATCGACAAAATGGATCCTTTAGCAACTAACTCTGGAGCATAATTACCTCAACCACGAGAGATTTCCATATAGACGGGTCCCTGGTTGGACCCATGCACCAGCGGTTGTTGGAATTTGGAGGGCAACCAACAGGGGTGCTCAATAGGGGAGTTATAACAGTGAGTAGATATATAATTACATCTGCAGACGTCGTTGCAGTAGTGGTTCATGGAAAGTTTCCCCAAGTCTTATTCGAACTAATAAAAACCTAGTCAACCGACTGCAATTTAGAAGTAGACTAAGTACAAGAAGAATAAAATATGGGTAGAAAGAGTGGGAGCAAGGTACTTGAGGGGTTGGCTGGCAGGAGTTCGCATCGAAAATTTTGTAATCAATTAGTTTGAAGATCGGTACGTGAAGAAGAGAGCATTTTTCGGCTCTGTTTAATGGTAGCGCTTTTGATGAAGAATGCATAGCTGTCTCTACAGATAGACAATGCGGTATTCAGCAGCTATTTCTGTTATTTGGGAGCAGAAGATATCCGGTATTTTTTTTTTACTTATTTTTTAGGTATTTTTCAAATCAAAATAAAATGGTACCTAGTTTCGAGTATCTTTCAAAGTTTTTCTTAGAATTTTTCCAAAATTTTCGGCGATTTTCCGAATTTCCAGGATTTTTCTAGGCTTTGTGGTTTGTGAAACTTGTTGGTATTTTGCTGCACTTTTATAATGTTTTGTGGCTGGTGTGAATTTTCAGCCTTAACGGTGCATTCCAAACTAAACATTTTAAGACCCCCACGTTACAGTTTTTTTTTTTGTTAAAAGTATTAGCCGTCAATTTTATAGTACACTTTTGAGTTTATAAAATTGTCTCATCAATGACATTGCTATCTTTGTATAAAAGTGGCTATTCTTAGAAAAATAATGTCGAGATACATTACCTCCATTATTCTTACTTTGAGCCTCTTAAATAAAAGCTACGCAATGTGACTGACTACACAGCAAGCTCACAGCACAAAATGTGACATCAATTCGTCTAGTAGTTACATATGTATGTACGTCCTCATTGTAGGCCCTAGACCCTTTTAGAAATTTCAATAAAAAGAGGTTATCCAAATTTACCTTACCGAAATGCTTTCATGACAGCATACAAATGTAGATAAGTGTTGTTCTCAATTTACAGCAAAACAAAGTACTATGTGTGTAGTCAAGACGTCGAAAAGCTTACCTAAAAAAAAAAAGAAATTACAAAATTTAACACAACAACAAAAAGGTCAAATACTTGAAATTTAAATAAACTTCTTAGAATATACTAAGTAGAGCAAAAAAAAGTAGAAAAAATATATATTTTTTTTTAAACATACAACTTAAGCAAACGAAAAAGGAGAAGTTTCTATAGACTCACTTTTATCTAGGACTTTTTTTTAGCAAGTTCATATACATACATACGCACATACATATATACCAACATCACAGAAAATGCATGTTAACTTCAAATACTTGGCATGAAAATGTGCTTCATATTACATAACTAATATCCCCAAAGCAGCTAAGCAGCTGTAATCACAGGGTGGCATTTTAGTGTAGCGATGGAAAGGTTCTAAATGGGCACACGTGTGTGTGTGTAGTGTACCAGTCGGAGCGACACAGGTGACCCAAGCGGCCAAGTAAACAAAGCGCTTATGAACGCCTACAGCCGGCATTTAGCACACGTGTGTTTGCATACGGCAAATACGAAATATGTACATAAATGTGTATAGCAGGTTAAATATGCTAAATACACACGCACAACACAACGCTTCTCCCCATGAGTGATTTCGCAGAACAGCAGTGAAAGCTTAAGTGGGGTCAACTTGAGTGGAAATGCGTCACCTGTTTTTAGGCTTTGGCTTGCTTCAATTTCCGCTTTTCGCATTTTCGCATTTTATTCAGAATCCGATTTCTTACTTATTTTGAAAATGGAATAGCAACATACGTATACATACATATGCACATATAAATGTGTACATATGTATTTTACACTTCTATATCTATAACGGAACTTGGTACAACCAGCAAATCTCTAAACAATTCATCTAAATACTTGGAACCTAAGTTAGTTGCCAAATAATAGCAACGGTAATCTGAAATGGGAAAAATAGTTGAAAGCAGACTTCTCCGCAGGGAAATTATTTTTTATTTCCAATGTTATCTTATTTTATTTGCTTAGGCTATTGCGCTCTTAGCACTTGTATCTAATTAGCTTTTGTTAAGAGTCAATACAGTGGTCGAAATAATTATAGCCGCACCAAATTTTGACAAGTTTTAACAAATTTTTTTTGTTGTTATTTAATTTTGGTTATTTTTTTATAAAAATAAAAATAAAAAAACCCGTGTAAATCCTTGTTTAAAACTTTGAGCAATATTTAAAAAAATTCAACAAACTTTAGTAAAAATTTCTAACTTTTTAATTAGATTTCCTAGAAATATTCTGAGTATGCAGTTTTGCAGCCCATTGAATTCTAGCAGAGCAAAGTACAAGTTTCAAATGGCCAAAAATTACGGTTAATTTAATTTAATAATTAATAGTCACTCAGTTACTACTTTTAATCGTTTAATTAATTTATATTTGTTGTAGCGTTTTTAATTAAAACTAAAGTCTAAGAAATAAGATTAAAGTGAAATATTTAATTATGTAAAATGACAAAAAATAAAATATAATAGAATAATAAAAGTAAATAATATTTATAACTTAAAAAAATGATAAAAATTCAAATTATTTTAAAGAATCGCTCCAAGTGGAGCTGAATTCCGAGTTCTACGGAATCGTAATACACAGTTTTGACCACTCGGCTATCGCAGATGCCAAAACTCGCTTGCTTTGGTCGCTAATTTTTTAGCTTTGTCCGTCGAAATTTTCCTTGATCCGAATTAATTTTGGGGAATGGCCTCTAGGACTTAATCCGCATCAACTTAAAGTGTGCACACAGAAATAATTTTTTTTGTAGATTTTTCATGAATTCGTTGAATTCTAAACAAATAAACCACTTAAACCTTTCTTTTTACCAAATGTCATAAAACATTTTTTTTTTCAATTTAATACCGCTTTTTCTAAATTCATCGTGTTTTTATTTAGATTTGAGCTTTTGTAAAATACATTTTTCAAAAAAAAAATGTTTGAGTTTATGAAACACTTTTAAGCCATTCTGAATTATATTTGACCTTTTACGAAATCCTGTTGAGCTTTTATGCGATACATTCAAGCTTTTAGTAAAGATATTTGAACTTTTCTGAAATTAATTTTCGACTTTCTTCCTTAAATACTTCTGAGGTCTTATGAAATATTCGTAAGCCTTTATGGAATTCATCTCGCTAGCTTATAGTGAAAACTTGCTAAGTCCGCTTTTTTCCCAAAAATTATATTTTTATGCAGGAAACAAGAACAATTAAATATACTTCGTTTCCAAAACGATCGAGCAGCGTGTTTATTTCTCCCCGTTTCTATTCAGTAATACTCAAGTTTGTAATGAAACTTGTTTATGAAATTCATTTGAAATTTTATGAAACACATTCGAGCTTTCCTGAGGCTGTCCAGAAATAAATTTTGCTTCTCTTAAATATATTTGAGCTTTTATGAAATATTGTTTAGCTTTTATCAAATACATTTAGGCTTGCATCAAGTGTATACAGCTTTGTGGATTTCCATTTTAGTTTTTTTTTTTTAATACATTTTAGCTTTGCTAAAATACATTCGAGCTTTCATAAAATATATTTTTTCTGAAATTTATTTGAGATTTTATAAAATTCATTTAAGCTTTTATGAAATTTTTCAAGAACAACCTATTTCATAACTTGTTTTAAGAACTCCCTATCTCAGCATTTGATTGAAAAACGCCCTAACTCAGCAAATGATTCAAGAACGCCGTACCTCAATGTAAATTCAATATATCGGCAGTTTAGATAGGGCGTTTTTGAACCATTTTTTGAGATAGGGTGTTCTTCAACCAAAATCTGAGATGTTCAAGCGAATTCTGAAGTAGGGCGTTCTTGCGAAATTTTCTAATATATGGCGTTTTCGATGTATGTAGGTCGATCTTCCACTCAGCCGTCGATTTATACATACACACGATTTTTCCAACTGAGTTGAATTTTTTTCTATTAAATATTGAAAAGTGGAAACTTTTTCAAAAGAAAGTCAAATTTATATTCAAACCGCTTTAAATTTAAATACAAACCAATATGGGTATTAATTACTTTTAAAGATTCTGCTGCATATTTATAAAGCCATTTTGCAGTAGATAATATTTTATGTAGTTTTCAAGTTGATTGCCTACTGGGGTATAATATTTTCAAAGGTACAGTGTGGCTCACATGCTTCACTTTCATACAAACACGTAATGCTATGAAATGTCTATGTACTTACGATAAACGGATTTCGCACTTTATTGTGTTGTTTTTTGTCTGGCTCCAAACTGCGACGTTTAATTTTTGCTTACAACTGTAATACACAGCTAATAGCTTTTAGCTTACAAGCTCGTTAGCACAAAGAAACTTCCATGCTGCACTACTAGTTAAACTGAGCAGTAAAAGCTAGTATGATAGTCATGAAAAGTTAATTGTGCCCATTAATAGAACCAAAAACATATGTACGTAGTATGCCACACAATGCACTGGATTCACTTCTTCGTTGAAGTATTTAGTGAAAACAAAGACTCGATATTTTTGCACAAGCAAACACAAAGGCGTGTTAACCAAACAAACAAACAAACAAATACGCTTACACACACACACACAATCCCAGCTGCGTGTTCCCTAAAGTGTGTTTTACAAAAGGAACTCAATTTACGCTTGACCGTTTGCAAGGAAATCCTTGGGGTGCTATACCCTAATCATTGTTCAGGCTTACTGGGAACTGTGCGCTAGAAGCTAACCACTGATCCAGTGGTATTCGTCGAAATTTCGATAATTTGTGCGAGTAAAAGATAAAACCCACACATACGCACTGAATTGGCGATAATCAAAAGGCGAACAGCGGTCGAAATCCCAACAGAGAAATGCAAGAGAAAGGAAGCGGCAAACAATTGTTTACCTCGCCGCCACCTGCTCGACGCTCGTTTCGTCTCACTTTGCCCAAACAAAACAATGCTGGCAAGTGTAAACTGTTTTGTCTCCCCCTTTTGCACTACGCAATGCCGGTTTACGAAAAAAAAAGACAATAGAAGTCGACAGCGAGTGACAAAAAGAGCCAACAAAAGAATCAGAAAGGCACCAGAAAAGTTAAAAAGGTTTACTGAAAGTTAGAAGAAGAATGCCGAAACCAACAATTTCCGATTGAATATTTCCTCCACACCAGTAAATACTTTTCCCCCGATCTCCCACTACGCTTTACCACTTACGTTTTGGATTGTTCTCTATCTACTTTTCTTTATCGTTAGTGTGCATTTTTAGCTGATTTTTCGCAAAAGTTAAATCAAATGTGGCAGTAAATTTTTTGTGTGAAATAAAAAATAGGTGCTGTCAAAATTAAAACACAAAAGCGAAACAATAGCAACAGCAATAGTATTTAAGCAAACAGCGCAAGTGAACTCACAAACAAAAAGACCACAAATGAAAAAGAAAATATTGGCAGCAATTGCCATTCCCTGTGTTGGCAGCTTATCCCATCTGCTAAGAAGTGCTATTCCTGTATCTCTCGATTTCATCTCACAGTTGTCGTTAATTATTGCTCTTTGTTGTGGTTAGTGTTTTCACGAAAACAGCAGGAAGACATGTTGTGCAAGGATAATCTAATTTTCATGAGGCGATAGTGCTGGCATGAGGGGTTACTTATAAGAATTTAAGCATTACAAAAAAAAAACAATGTTGATTACTCTTTTGGGAGAGAGCCGACGAAAATCGCATTTCCGTTCTCGCTCCGCAATTATTATTTTTTTTTTCTAGCATAGCTGCACTAAACAGGTTTTTTTGATCATACTACGTGGATTTCCACATTCAAATCGACCAATGGTTGGAATCGACCATTGTTGATAAGGATGAATTTTGATCAGAAATTTCCTTTTGTCATATGTATAACGAAGTTCTGCAATAGAAAAATAAAATAAAAAAAAATCGAAGATATTCCAAACTATAAATTTCAAAATTTTTGAGATTTTGCAGATTATTTTTTGAATATCTGAAAAATTGTTACAGTTACAAAGATTTTTATGGTCTCGTTTTATAACTGATATTTAGGACTATAAAAAAATAAAAAATCGAAAAATAAAAAAATTTACAGAGTTTTTAAATGTATTATATCGAAAAAGCAAACACTTACAAAAATTTTTGGCAAAATTTTTTTATACATTATATTAAACTGATCTCTTAGATCCTGAAATTTTGTGAAAGTTTTTTTTTAACTTATCAATTTTTTAAGTTTTTAAAATAAAAAGAAACAGAATTTGGAAAACATCGTAAAAGCAAAAACTTATAACAATTTTTTATACAAAACCTCTAACTGATCTTAAAAGAACCTGGAAATTTCAAGAAAGTGTTTTTTTTAAGATATGAAGTTTTAAAGATCAAAAAAAAAACATTTTTTCCAAACTCTAAATAAAGTTAAGTTAAACAATTTCTATTTAAATTTTGAGATTTTTATAAGCAAGCTGTTGACCTAGCAATTTAACAAAACTCAAATTTTCGTTCTATTAATATTTTTATTTGCCGATATTTAGACCTCAATCTGTGGTCAGCCTCAGGAACTCTTGATTGTGTCTAGTAGACTGGGCTTAGAGCTTAACAAAAAAAATCATAATTTAAAATTCAAAGTCCAATAACCAAAAAAAAATAATTATTTTCATTTACTTATTTATTTTCAATTCATTACAGAAATTCTTAGCCCCAAATCATTTATAGAAATGAAGTAATCATCTAGTCGTTGTCCAATATAATGCAGATTTATTTTGATGCTGCATTTCTCCGAAGACATTCCCTGCCATAAACTCCTATTGTATGAAACTCTACGTCTACAATAGCAATAGCCGGTAGATTAATCTACACCCATGAACTGTATTACGGAGTTTTCTAAAGCTGTCAAAACCGAACTTTCAATGCGGCACTGGATCATTGGCCACACGGCCGCTAGCGCCACATAATGCTTTCTGCAGCTGCTTTAAAGATGAAGAGTGTACGAAGGAATTACCTCAAACATATTGGGACTACATCTTCGAAGGCATAGACAGCTTATGGGAAAACTCCATTAAGAGGTTAACTACGATTTGTCCGAATATCAGGATGGTTTAAGCTAGAGATGCTTTTTTTAAATCGATTAAATCGAAGATCGATTTATCGAGCACATCCGATTAGATTTTTGTCGATTTTTTAGTTTCGATTCGATAAGTGATCGATTAAAAAAATTCGAGAATCTCTAGATCGAATAAAAGCAAACAAAAAGTTTATCTTTAATAGCACCATCCCAGCACTAACGTTAGAGAAATTGGAATTTCTACATTAGATAACTAATGTTCTCGTTCTCGAGTCGATGACGAAGTTAGAGAACTGCATTAGAATTCGATTCGAGAACGATTATAGAAACAACGAAAATTCATATAAATGTAAATAAGAAATATTCCAAATGAATGTATCTTAGATTATTTTTAAGTTCAAATAATTCATTATTACTTTATTGCAAATAATACAAATTTTAAAAACCAAGTTCTTTAATAAGGCAAAATAGCAGTTTAAAATTCACATTCGAATCCCACTAGAGATCAAATAATTAGAGCTCGATTAAAGAGTTAATATTTTCTCGAGTCGAGAACTATGTCCAATTTTTGTTGAGAACGCTATGATTCTCGATAGTTTTTGGAGTCGTTCTCTAACGTTTGAGATTGAAGAATGTGGCTCTCTAATCGATAACTAACCGCAATGTTTGCTGGCATCCAGATATGCATTTCACATTCTGCCCCTTTGTGTGCAATTCCAAGTTTCGTCGCTTTCTCTCTTTTCCGATTTGTCTCATTCTTAGCATAAATAACAGCCAGTGTTTTATGATGCCTATATAAATACATACGCCATCAAAATCCCTCAAAATTTAAAAAAAGATGGAAAGGGTGAGCCTAGTTAGTCGGAAAAACGAGACAAAATGTTCCGGTGATCCGTAAAAGCACCGAATGTGACTCAGGAGAATTGAAGCTCTGAAGAGCTTATGGGGCTATATGTTTAATAGATTCCCTGCTGAGAATGATACGCATATCCTCAATCAGGTCCTAGTGTACCTATTTATGTTCTAAAGGGGCATAAGCCCACCACGCTTGTTACACAAGCAAGTTGCAAGACTTTGTTTTCGTTTAAAAGTGGATGTCAAGGTATTCTGTGCTGGTCGATAGCGGCCTGCTAAACAAGCTAGAATCTGGTGAGCTTAAATGCTTGGCGATTACGACAATTCTTGAACCTTCTATATCGCAAGACATTGAAACTAAAAAGCTTCAAATATTTTTACATCTTCAAACCGACAATTATCTAAGGAAAATATCTGAGTCAATACAGCAGTTATGTATGATCATCGTTTCACAAGTGTCTGCTATAAAAAATAATCGGTACCTCCTACTGCGAATCACCTTGAACTGTTAATTGCCTGTTTGGGATTTCTTAGAGGCGAGACAACAAATAAATTTAAATTGCCTGCAAATGCGTGGCTGCGTTTCTTAACAGCAAACAAATTAACTATTACTTAATTTCAGGCCGCTTTCAACGCAACTATTAATTTTAGCAAACGTTGTAAATTTCAATAATTTAAGCGCAAATTTTAACAACTTATCTAAGTAGTTAATTGAAGAAGATTTATTGCTGATGGAAGCCCGTTGAGGCAAGTTATCCACAGCTGAAAGTTTATTCATAATTACAGGTGTAAGCTTGACTTTGCCTTTGAGTTGCCTAATATTCTTGATGGCTAAAGGCCACTAATTTTCAAGTGAAAAAGTTGCAAGCATATAATTTGCAAAAATAATAAACGGAAAAAAAGAAAAAATTGTACATTGTAAGTAGTAAAGATATTGACAGTAGAGTGCCCGTGCATAGGTGCGGCATGATGAACTTATACTTGGTATGCAATTGATTGGTTGCGCATGCGCATCACACAAACGCAGTTTAATACTATGTTAAACTTCGATAAAGAATGCGTATCTAATGGCAAAATCGAAGCGGAAAATCGATGGAAAATTATTGTGAGCATGCAATTTGGAAATTCTCTGTTGGAGACGACTGAGACTGAGACTGAGACTGAGGTTGTAGATAGGGACACATTTTTTGGCGGTACTTTTTTTTTGCAGCAAAGGTAGTTATTAGGCGCAGTTTATGGAAGAATTGATATTTTCTGGTTTACAATTGTTAGAATGAGTGGAGAGTAAAATTAGAGATGATGATCCGAAATTGCTGGTACATACATGAGTAGCTGTAAAGAAGATTTTTATGATATGCAGCAAGGCAAAAAAAAATAGAAAATAAATAAAACACCACTTCTGACGATTATCGTTCTTCGCTATTTCAGAATTTTTATTTTACCAATCAAAAGTGTTAGATCTATAAAAGTGGAACAGAAAGGATAGAAATCATCAAAGTATGAAACTAGTGATCAAACATTTATGAAAAAAACAAAAACGGAATATGTATCAATTTCATATTAAAACCACAGAACTTAACTAAACTTTTAATGTTTGAAAGAAAAGACGAATTAAACCTATTATTTTTTTCTTTTGACTTTTGACAAGGGGTAATGTTTTATAAATTTTTTTCATGTGAAAACATCTAGAAAGAATTTAAGAAAAAATATGTGGATATAAATAGGTAAATGTATGTAGTTTAATTTTTCGACCTGAAAGTTCACAACGCATGAAAATTCCCAAAGGAGGCCTTCCTCTTCCTCTGCAACCCGCGTTGAATACTTTCAGAGGTGGAGCTTTTCTGTCCATTCGAAGGACATCACCTAGCCAGCGAAGCCGCTAGAATTTAATTCGCTACACTCATATCTATATCGTTGCAAAGCTCATATATCTCATCGCTAAATCGTATACGGTATTCGCCATCGCCAACGCGCAAAGGCCCGTAAATCTTGCGCCGAAGAAAATCTCCAAAAAATTCTAAAAGTGTCTAAAACGTTCCGACAAAGTCTCACAAAATACCAAAAAGTTCCAAAGTATGCCGCAAACTTTTCAAAAAAAGTCCGAATAGTCTCAAAGAATCCGGAAAGCATACCACAAAAATCTTAACAAAATCCGAATTATCAAAAGTGCTGAAAACCCCAACCCAAAATCCCAACGAAATTTGGGAAAATTCCCAGACAATCGCGAACTTATCTCACAAGGTACCTATTTAAATGTACGGAAAATTTTACAAAAAATTCCGAACTATTCCAGCAACTCAAAAATTATTTACTGAATTTTGCTGGCTTTAAACTCAAATAAAAATATATTTACAATCTCTGTTTAAAAAACTCCAAATCTATGCCAAAGCTCTCTCTTACTGTAGTAAAAATATATTTTGGTGTTTCCGTTTTATACTTTGATCTTCACATCCTCTTTGCTTACGGTATCCATTGGGTCCATTTGCTCATCTAGGACATTTTCCAGGATTTGACGAACTGAGAAAATCAAGTCATTGGTGGATTTGCCAGGACTACAGCGGGATGAATAGGTTTAAGCAGTTGGTTTTTTGGCTCGCATTATTGCTCTTCCCACCTTCATTGATCGAGTGGAAGGACATGAGATTTCTCCTTATACATTAATCTAAGTTCATCTTCATCAAGCTCGCCGTCTGTATCGCTATTTAAAAGTACTTCATCAGGACAGATGTGGTTGATTTGATTCATCAAAAAGTAACCTACATTAACTACTCTTCGCTTAGCTTTTATAACATTTTTTATTCGCTTTGTTCAAAATCTAATGCTATATATTCACCAACTTGATTATCGAAGGGATAAGTCTTTTAATACTACATATATTTTTTGCCGCTCCTCATAAAATGCGCTTCATTAAAAGTATCTACTTTAACTCAAAAAAAAGAAAACTCCATTAATTTAACAGAGCTATTAAAAAGACTTTTGGCAAGTTACTGGCCGCTGAGTATCACCAGGAGAAAAAAAGAGCAATCCAAAGACAGCGCAGTTGCTGATAAGAAACTCATAATTGCCATCATTAAAATGAGACACAGCTTGGCAGCTGCTAATCTTACGAGCATGGAAAACCGCTAAACAAAATTACTTTTTAGACGAAAAAAAAAATGGAATGAGATAAAACAAAATGCAAACGTAATAAAGATGAAGAACTGCACCACAGCTGAATGTTTTTCATAACTGCTACTTTGTCAAAGTAACCACACAGCATTTATAATAATAAAATGTTATAACACAAATACATAAGTGGGGAAGGAACGGGGAGCGGTGGTTTCCAGATAAGGCAAACAAAAGCAGTTAATTTACAACATACCAGCACTTACATAAATGCCTATGGTTGCTGTGCGTCCAGCGGCCAACTGCTCCCAGCAAAAAACACGATTACCACAGATACGAAACTGGAAACGAGCTAGGCGATGGGAATCGCTTACCCTATCGCTTCAAGAAGGTCTTATTTTAACATGGGCATGTCATTGGCGGTAAGCCCTTACCCGCAGCATTACCTTCGAACGAAGGGAGAACGCATGGATAAACAGAATCCAGAGAAGCGAGCAAAGAATGCCTTACAGAGAAACTAATGTAGAATGCCTAGATAAGTACATACATACTTTTTTATATTAAATTGAAATCAGAAAATGTCTTAAAAGATTAAAATTAATTAACATTTTTATAAGTCAGTTTTTATACATACAAATGTATGTATTTAGGTATTCAGATTTTCTTAAAAATCGGTATGTACATACATGCATATTTAATTAAGCTTAAAATTGTACTTCCTCACTCTTGTACTTCGCTTCGTTGACTGACTTCAACTTCGCTGCAAATTGAACAAAGCAAAACATGATTTTTATGCGAGACAAATTTCCATAGAAAGTAACGGTAGAAAAAGAATTTTTGGATATTCGTTCTATTTTTCAGCTGACTACGATGCAGCATTCTACTTTGCATTCTCCGAAATGAAGCAAAGAAGTGAAATAAAAAAAAATATTGTAGGACATTCTACTTTGCATTCCCTTAAATGAAGCAAAGAAGCGAAACAAATAAAATATTGTAGGACGTTCTACTTTGCATTCCCTGAAATGAAGCAAAGAAGCGAAACAAATAAAATATTGAAGGACATTCTACTTTGCATTCCCCGAAATAAAGCAAAGAAGCGAATAAAACAATAAATATTATAGGACATTCTACTTTGCATTCCCCGAAATCAAACAAAGAAGCGAAATAAATAAAATATTGTAGGACATTCTACTTTACATTACCGGCAATGCCTAAAACAAGCGAAAAAATTCGAAGGCACTATAACGCTATGCCTTCTAGAACACGTTACCACTAAAAGCGATTACCGATTTTTTGCTGGGCTGCTACTTAGCCACCGTTGCTTGCCAATTGTTTGTGTTGCTGAAAAGGAAAACTAATTAAAAGTAAAAGTAAACTGTTTTACTAAAAGACGGTCGCCACACATAAACAAACATCCTTTAAGGTGACAAGGTGAACATTTTTATGGCATCTTCATGTTGACAGAGAGTTGACAAAGGATAGCAAAAGTTGTCCAGAGACAAACTGTTAAGGGTGGAGGGAGAAAGTGCGAAGGAAAGATTTGGAAGTATTTTTATAAGCCTTCATTCTACTGGGGATTATGTAATGGACTTAAAGTTTCTGGAACATTTTTTTAACTTGACTGGCATTTAATTTTCCAGAATTCTTACTTTCAGAAAAAATTGTATATACTATACACATACATATATATGTATCTAAGAACTGAGAGGGTGTTTTTTCAAATGCAAAATTTTTTTGTTTAAATGCAGTATTGTATATGAGCATCTAAGGAAGTCTTTGCGAAAGTCTCAGATTCAAACATCAAGCAGTTCCAAAGGTATAACAGTATTATGTGGCGCACACGATTAGTGGTTAAGTGCGCTCTAAAACGCTTTAAATCCGGAAAAATAAAAAAGTAAATTTTTTTTTAATGATTTCTATGACAAAAGATCTGCTCTTTTGATTAAGATTACTTAAAACAATATTAAAGATGACCATCATTGAGAAAAACTACAAAGCAATTTTCATTTCAAATGTTCACGTGAAAATGGGAAAATTCAAAATACAATAATTTTTAGAAATTATAATTTTCGATTTTTCCCCATTTTCTGTCTGCTTCCTAGCTAGTCGAAAAGTAGTATGGGAATCGCCCCATATGTATATGAGTAACAATGGACTAGTCCTTTGCAAACAGAAATAAATACATATCTCTTTTTATAAGTATTTTGCATATCTTAAAATAGCCAGCTTCTAAATATACTCACTATTTCTCATATAAAAGTCTTTATTAAAGAACTAAAACTTTTACTTTTTTGTCTTTTTCAGGTAAGTTTTCTGAGCCTTGATCGCATTGGTCGTAAGTAAAAATTTTAAGAATAAAAAACTTCACTAAAAGCGAATTTAAGTACAGATCTTGACTCAAACTTATAAATATTGCTAATCTTTAGAGAATTTTTTTAAAAATTAGCTCGATAAAAATGGGTGAATAATACACATTGCATTTCTTTTTGGAATGAAATTTAACCCAGGAAGTTTATTTCTAAGCGAAATAAACTTCAGGAAATCAAATATATAACTACTCGTCTGACACAGCTGTGCTATAAAACCTCGATTTTTTTACGTCTTGCGAATTTAACCCTTAAAATTCTTTACATTATCACCCATTTTTTTCACTTAAGTAATGAAAAGTGCATAAAACTATACTAGCACAAGCACTTTATTTGGTTCGTTACTTAGATAAATGCTTGGGTGTAGCACACTGCGATCTAAAAGATCTTCTGTATACCTAAAGAGAATATCTAACCCGATATACAAACCTTCGAATTCTTAAAGCACATTAAAGGGCCTAGCTATGCGAACGCTTTATTACAAAAGGTTCGACCATTGAATAAATTAATTGAATTAATCTTTGTCTAGCCAACGCTAGACAGGAACAAAGAAGTGTCCCGAGGTCTCGTCTTCCTGAAGGCAAAGTGGAACTTGTTACTCCTCGGTAATACATATTCGATGCACACGAAATCGTAGTTAGTTGTGATCCAGAGAGTAGCCTGATGTCATTTATATTTATTTCTATTTTCCTTTCTATTTAATTTGGAGCAGGTTAAGATTGCAAATATTTCAGGCTGGAACACCTTGGACCTACTGCTCATGGAAATGGCATGTTGGATACCAGGCTCAAAGACATGCATCTGCTCTGACAACTATTTCTGAACCGTCAGTTTACCATATGTGATCAATGGCAGGGAGCCTGTTTGCCCAATCTTTGAATCTTTGTGATTTTCACTACGAACTTTCTGCCAAATCAGATCTCTTTAGTTCATCCTAGAAGTGGCAGCAGTTGATCCAGTTCTCATTTATCTGGTGACGGAAAAACAGGCAGCTTGCCGTGTCGTGTAGGCAGTTTTTGTAGTGCTTTTTGTCACCATACTACACTCATAACATTCGAGACTGTACTGCCGAATTTTCCCGTAACTATTTATAAATTCCAAGGCCATCGGCATCTTAACCGCACTTATTTAGTCTGATTAAGTACTCGTCTACCAAAAGTTACCAGTGTAGGCAGCCTCTCATGGCTCTAATCTTCACACTTGAGTATTGCGCAAGTGCAACATGATTTCGTCCTAACGAAGCATTGCATCGATCCAACGAACAGAGGAAGGACGAATGCCCTCGAAAGCGCTTCCGATTTTACCAATCAGATACCGGAGAGCCGAATCTTTGATGATTTTAATTCTATAGTTTAATAGTTTTAAAACTCGACTCTAACCAAAATCCTTTGCTTTTATGATTCGGCCCAAAAAAAAGGTTTGTATATCATGCAGACTGCGCCCCTCATGTCCTCTCAGCGTAAGCTAGACAACCACTGGGACTAATAATAGTAATATTCGAAGTTCCTGCATATTGTAGTTATCTACTCATATTTTTATCGGCTGTTGCAGAATCGTGCAAACCATTTTTATCAAAATCACATTCACAGGAAATACGAATAAACATATTTACATTGAATGCAATGCCTTTATGCAAATCACTGCGCTTATGCCAACACAAAAAAAAATTGCAAGTAGCAACAGTAATAACAATAACAAATCAACAAAATAACTACCTGTAAGTGTAGAGTAGCAGTTGAGCTTACAAAAATAACTAAAGTGTCGTAGTAAAAAGCACTGCAGTTTAATAAAAAAAAATACCATCATTTATATGGTGTGCAGTGTGACCAGATGGTCGCAAAACGCGAAGCTAAATTCGCTTTTAAAAAAGGTTCGCTATGAAAATTGAAATCAAAAAGAAGTCAGTGTATTCATTCTTTAAAAATAGGATAAGTTCCACTCAACCGAATACGCGTAAATAGCTTTTTAAATCATTCTCGTAAACATACTTCAATAAATGCAAAAAGAAGCTCTGTTTACGATTTATACTTATAAAAAAAAATACAAAAATTTTAATATTTTCTTAAATTAAATTAATTAAAGTATTTTCAGGCACTTTACACAGTTAATGTAATATTTCAACGACCACCTCTGGGACACTACCTTTCCGATGCAAAAATAACTGTCGAAATCGGTTGACGTGGTCCAAAATTATGCGGTAACTTACATAAAAAAATTTAAAAAAAATATTCCGACGAACTAATAACCTCCTCCTTTTTTGGAAGTCGGTTAAAAAAGGATAGAAAATAGCCACAAAGTCAGATCTAGGTTTCTGAGGCTATGGCATAAAAATTAAATGCTAAATCTAGCCTCAAAAAGGCTAACCTGGTCACACTGATGGTGTGCAAAGAAAGTCAAAAGCAAGCTTGCCACTGCAGCGCTAGTAGCAATGAAATGCATTGTTGCATGCCGCACTCGTTACGCCTGCGCGCCGTAGAACAAAAGCGCTTGCGAGCCAGTAAGCGAAGAAAGCAAGGTAAATGGAGCAAAGTGCTGGTTTTCTGTAAAACTTAACGAAATATGTAAATAAATGTGTACTACAAAATAAAAAGGAGCAGGGAAAAAAATTTTGAAAACAAAAGCATATCAATATATTTAGAGCGGAAAGGGGTAACAATGTTGCGCGCTTCAAGTTGGCGACAAAGTCTAGCCAATCGTCTCAACGACCAGCAGTCGGTGCATAAAATGCAGCGTGACCACATTATTAGTGCAACTTCTTGGAAATCAGTTAAAGTAGCAGCAGCAACGGCAGCTATTTGAGTTTATTTAAATGTATTTGGCAATTCCCATGACGAAAAATTCGGGCTCAAATCGCAAGCTCGCAAGACTTTCCCACCTACCACTTGGCCGACTGGGCGACTGAGCGCAATAATGCTGCATGGCATTCAGCGGAAATATGAAGTTTCTATTACTGTTTGTTACTTATTCGCCTTGTTTTTGATTTTCTCTTTTATGTGTGGCATGCAACAAGTTAGCATTTAATAACTGATATGTATATGACTACATCTTTTTCCAAAGCGGCATTTCTCTGCTACAAAACGCCGGGTCAAGTTGCGGTCACATGCCGCCACTAACGGCCACTAAAACTGCCACTGACTGTCAATGCTGCCACCGGGATGGGCTTACATACAGCGCCGTTTCGTGACCTTTTGCTTTTGCATGCTTTTTTTTTTTTTAATAATTTCTAGCTTTACATTCGCATTCATATTTCCATATTATTCGCGACATTTCCTTAAGCAAATTTGCATATTAAAAATACTCATTGTTTTTGCTTGCAATGGCAGAGTTCAAGTCTGCGCGTTGACAATATTTTTTTTTTGTTTTTTATTCCGCTTTTAATGTCTTTTCGGCTCGTGAATGGTAGCAGAAGAGATGCCGCGCTGCTGATATGCAGATTCTTTCTACCATTTAAGGTATTGGATTTAATTCATTTTTATGCTTTAACTTTCTTGGTCTCCTTTGTTTGATAAGCAAAAGTAAATTTTTATGTAGTATGTTTGCTTCCAGAAATTATTATGACTATTGTTTGGTCATGTTTCTTGTATTTTTGGTTATCTAAAAATTTAGATTTCGATCACGTCTGTTTTTCGCGCAACTAATTTTGCATTACTCTTTTTTTTTTTTGTTAGGTGTGGTTAACTGGCGAACGAGGGGTTGAAGGAAAATAAAGGCGTGTTTTTAGACACGGAAATGTGGCAAGGTTTTCGAAGCCTTTGGGAAGCCGAAATCAAAGACATAGACGGACTATGTAGTATACATTATGTACGCCTATTAGCTAACGCGATTTTGGGTTGCTTCAAATTAAAAATTAATTTCATAAGTTCGGCCGAAACTGAAATAGCTGCCTATTTGTTTAAAAATGGGACATTTTTGTCGACTGTTCCATTTAAAGTATTCTATCCAAAAGGCACCTCATGTATTCGTTTTAATAATTGGAGGGTCTTAAACCTTTTCAAGTTGTACATTAGGCTTTTTCTTCGACATAGCGGACCCTTCAGTCAACACCTGTTCATCCACTCTAGAGTCAGCTTCTTGGCTACGAAAGCTTGCCCACAGGGTGGAACGTTCTCCCCTCTATTATGGTCCATAGAACAGCGACAACCACACATATTGCATGACTACAGGATGGTGCTCCTCGCGTTGAAAGCACACGAAGTTACTTACCGTCGCGGCACTGCCTTTTTAATACTCATCGACTTCAGGAACCGGGTTTACCTAATTTGTGTACTGTAACATAGTGGATTCGTAGGCAGCGATGTGCTGGGTATTATTTCTAGAAAAGAGTCTGCACAGAGATTCATATATGCAGTACTCGTCATCGGTCTGCCATGAAACAGCGGTGGGGGGGAATTATTATATTAGGACAAGTACAAGAAATTAGCAGAAGGCCTAGGTCCTTCCTCCTCAAATATCAACAAGGAGAACGAAAGCAATCTTTCACCGTACTATTTTGCCTAAAATTGTTACAGGTCTCCTTACTTGTCACACACGGCAGGTGACTGCTTCCCTCTAAATATTAATTTAATCTAATGTAGTACTCACTAACATGCATACCAGAGTAGAAAATCCTGCGACTCGACTCAACGGAAGTCTTTGCTTTTGTTGAGCTGGCGTTTACCAACGCAACCTTAACTCTGTATGACTCAGCGGCCAGATAGCGCCCATCATACCCGTAAATCTCTTAAAGCTTTTTCTGCTTTAGGTACAATAGCAACGGAGTTTCAGTGGGGGTATTTGCTATACCTAAAGTAGCAGACTTGCCAACTATAAAGTGAAATACGACCGGAACTGTCCTATACATTAGGTAACGTATAAATAAAAATCATGAAGCCGTTAGCAGAGTATTGCTAACCCCTTGACCCCTGTAAAATAACAAAATATTTTCAATAAGTGTCTGACAGCGTAACTCCTTTTCATGCAAAGGAGACTGCGCTGACAGGACTGATTGCAACACACACTCCCTGTTGACAACATATGGATCTAGGGTGCATGTCTTGCTGACACAACGGTGATAATACAGAGTTGTTCGCTAGATTGAGACTAATCAACTAACTACTAAGTTTCCGGAATCAAAGTAGAAGTTCAGAAAAAGAATTTAAAATTTTTTTTTTTAATAAACCTCAAAAAAGCAGATAACAAACAAAACCTTAAATCCATCAAATAAGTAAGGCTTTCAATCTAAGATCATCAAAAAAGCAACGAGCAACAAAAGTCGAAGCCACATTGTTGGTATTCAACAAATTAAAAACTCAAAAACTAACATCAATAGCTTTATAACGAAAACTTCGAAATCTTATGCAACAATTTACAATAGCTCCAACACACGATAAGAAGCCCTTGCATAATATGACAGAAAATATAATGGACGAATGGAAGGAAGGAGGCACCACTTTGAAACGTGATGTGCAGATTTTATATGCTTTTACCAGCTAACGCTAACCTGTTATACTATGTAAGAAAAATATGTATTTAAGTACATACATACATATATTCAAATGTATGCCTAAAAGAGTTTGAAATGCAAAAATAGAAAATTAAACAAAAGTAGTGATACAAAAGCTAAAAGTGATAAATACGAGTAGCACTTGTGTGGCCATACATACATATGTACATATGTAAGTAAGTAAAAAAAACAAACTCGAAACTAAAGTCAATTAAAATAGAAAAAAATGGATTTGCAGTAGTAAAACTTTATAAGCAGGCACTGTGGGTCACGAGTTCGAAAGTTATTCGGTACTGGTGTGTTGCGTATTTTATATTTATAAATTTTATATAAATAAAACCCAACAATGTAACTATTGGTAGACCGTTACTCCTTTGAAAGGGTGTTTATCAATGTAGTTTTTTAAAAGTTGTTCTTCACGATGCAGAGTGGACGAGCTCCATAAAAAATATGGCAAAAAGTACTAATTTTGCTCTGATATATTATCTTGGCAGCCAGTTCCAAAACGCTCTATCTCATAAAATGGCTCAAGAACGCCTTACTTCATAATTTGATTGAAAAATGCCCTATGTTTATCAACTGAAAATGTTTATGTATATAGGGCGTTCGTGAATCAAATTTTGAAATAGGGCTACTTAAAAAGGTTTTTGAGATAGGGCGCTTCAGAATAGGCTGCCGAGTTGGGTTGAGCTTCCACTCAGCCGTAGATATATAGTATCTTTGCATATGAATGAAGAAATGTGAAAAATCTCATGGATTAGAAAACCACGGTAATTAAAGTAGGGGACGGAAGTGACCCTGCAGGGAAACTGCGGGCTAGTAAATCAAATTTCTAGTTCCGTACTATATCTTTATCGCCAAAAACGAACCCTTCCGATAAGAACTAGATCCCACCAGTCCAAAATCCGCGAAAAGTGGTACTTTTAAGAAACCAATTTTTTTACTTTTTTCATTACAAATCTATATCAAAAGTGACGAATTTAGAACTGGTTCGGAACTATAGAAATAGGGATGTAGAACGAACTAGATCTTATCTGTCGAATCTACAACTATTCGGGACAATCGAAAAAGGGATGCAGCGGGGGTTTGTTTACTTTACATAGATACGAGTATGTGGTTGGCGGCTTTTTCGGTCAAATAACTTCTATTCAGCACTTCGCAGATGCTTGTTCATAGCTTGGTAGTACAAAACCAAATTTTTTGTTCAAATTTTAACATCTTGGAACCGTCTGGAATCTAACCAATAACAGCGAGCACCTCTGCAAACTCAGCTACAGCTAAAGGTATGTAAACGTACATTTCTTAGAATCGTTCAAACAAAAATTTAATTTCAAATTGAAAACACATTTCTTTCAAAACAATTAAAAATCGCACACACGGAAGAACTAAAAAGATTGGAAAACCATGCTAATTTTTTCCTTCGTCTTTCGATTTTAGAAGCGTTTCGAAGCTATAGAATTTAGGACTAGTTCGGTACTATCGAAAAAGGCATGCAGCGGAGGGCAATTGACACTTTTTAAGACATCGCCATGATATTCGGTTTGTATTTTAGTTTTGACCAGAGTAATTTAAAGCTGAAAGATGGTCAAAATCTGCGAACTGCAAAGCCTACTAGCCATACATTTCTGAGACAAAAGTACTCTATATCAATTTCCTGAAAAATCGGATCACAATTACGATTTTTGCGGCAGCTTATGTATATGGGAATCCGTCGTTGTGAAGCGCCCGCTGAAATTTGTTTTGTCAAAAGCGTAGAGTACATAGAGTATTTTTGTACTAATAATCTTTCACCGCAGGGTACTATATTCTATAAAAACTCACAGACAAAAGCATACAATCATATAAATGTTCACAACTCTGAAAGGACCGAAAACATGTCATGCAGCAACCCTTTTGTGCTATAGAACTTGAAATTCAATATAGAGGCAAGTCCATGCGTGCCTTAGTAGACGTGGCGAGGTCCTATGGTTTTTCTACCAGGCCCATAGCATTTTTTGTATGGCTTAGATGCCGTCCTAATTCCTCTTGGGTACATGAACCAGCCGTGGAGGCATCTTCCCCTTTAAAGGTGCGGAAGTTCTAGGTACACTCTCTCAAATCAAAGTTCTTTAATTATTTTCAGTGGTGGGCATCATTCGAGGCTTTATTTTACCTTTCGTGGAAGAGGCTTCTGGGTTATGCGACGACCTACAATGTAGATTCTACCTGTACATATATGATACACTTTTATTATCAAAAGGAGTAGTCGCTAGTGCGAACGTTGCGCCTAATAAACATCCAGAGAATTCCTTTTTGATTTCATTCAAAAGATAATCCCACTAAAAATAAAAAGGCTTTCTTCTTTTACAAAACCAAAACGATTTTTTTTTTTTACTTTTGTGCTAATTTATCAGGTGGTTTTCGCACTGTGTACAACATTTTTCTAACGAATTGCAATTGAAATCGACTTTTTCTGCCATTTTTTCAAACCATTGCAGGTGAATAAAATTTCACAGTGTACACCTGTGCATGCCACATTTCGAAACAGTTGTATCAAAATTCCCGACTCTAGGTACTAATTTGTTGAAATAGCTGACACAATGGCATTTCAATTGCTAGCAAACTATGCTAAGCTGCGCGCACAGCTGGAACTGACCGATGTCAGGGGCACAGCTGGATGTTGCCGCAAAGATAGGAAATAACAAAAGCGGCAGCAATGCGAAAAGGATGAGCAGCAGCAATGAAAGAGGCAATCACATACATATGTAAATATATCCCAGTAAACATTTGGGTTGGAGGTCAGGTGGAGATCCAACTAATACATATCCAATTTCCAATGTTGATTTTCAAGTGTACCTTAATTGGAGAACCAACCCTTTTTCAAACAAAATAGCAAATTTTTTTGTATGCAAAATAATCTGAGTTCTCCATTTGAGAAAAGCTTGGATATCAATATTTGATTTCAAACATTACTCAACTTGGGAATTGGGAATCAGCAATTTCTTAAAGATTAGAATATTTTGCATATTGGGATGTTCGCTAAATTTCATTGCCGCGTATGTATGAGTGTCTGGCTTCATTTGCTTCTGCCACAAGTGTGACCATGACGAATTGCCTAAGCTGGCAGTACAACTTTACCTCCTTCTGCATAAATGCATCAGCTAATTCCACAGGCCATGCAAACCCTTTGTTGTTCTTTGAGCTCTTCCTGTTCATCTCTCGTTCTCGCTTCGCTGGAAGTACAGCACTTTGATTTTTTTTTTTTTACTGAAATTTTATTGCTATTTCGTTGTCGCCTAAAAAAAATTTCTCTGATCTAATCTTTGGCAGTTGCTTTATCGCCAGTATTTAGTGTCCTTTTATCGGCGAAACCAGAAAATAATAATGAATTAAATTTTTTTGTTCGAAACATTTTTTATAACTTATTTTTCTGCTACTCATTTGCTGCTGTAAGCCACCGTTTTAAGTGTCATGCTAGCGATTTCAGGGTGTAGATTACACGTACATACAATGACAACAATGCTATATATGTTTTCTTCATTTTTTCGCTTGTTGTTGTTGTTGTTGTAGTGATTGCAACTGCAAGTGTTGCACGTTCTGCGACGCGAAAATGTGTGGTTAGTTGATTTTATATGATTTTTGCTTCATACTAGTTGGATTTATTGTTGTTTTTATTTATAGTGTTGTTGTTGTTGTTGCTTATGCTGCTATAATAGGCGCACAATAAATGCATAGCTATGGCAGCTAACTTCGATTTGGCTGAATTTGTAGAAACGTGTGATTTTTTACAGCCACAGCAATGCATTCATTTATGCGCATACATACATACATACATACACCCATATAGTATGCACATAGCAGACGTGCAACAGCGCTGGCGACATTTCCTTTTTTGCGACATTATTTATTGCACCCAAAGGTGCCACAAACAAAGCAAACAAGGCAAGCTGAGTGAATGAACATAAAACGCTTTTGAGACATGTTGCAAGTATGTAGGTAGCCATATATATATATTTGCTTTGAAATAAAAATAAAAAAAAAACAACAGCAAAGAAATAATAAGCAATAATTCAAAACCTAAAACCAAAACCAGGAATCTACAAATAATAGTGCCTGCAAGTCCAAGCGATAAGAAAAATCACTTAAACAGCTTATAAAAAAATATTTTTTCTTTTAGTTTGTTTACATTTAATACTGCAACTCTTGCGGCTTGCCACATCGGTCTGAAATCAATATCAATTGCAAAAATTCTTTTGCGGGTTTGCGTAAAATTTACCGTAAAACGGATTCCACAACCGCGGCGCATCTTCTTTTTCACTGCATACGCGCTACCTTACCCCTAAGTAACTTGAAAAAAAAGTATCTACTATCAAAAACGAATGATTAATTTTGAATTGTGAATAGCACGTAATCTGTGCGGGGCATTTATAAATCGACTGGGTCTAGGTGGCACCAATACGATGATGCCACTCACAATGGCAACTGAATCTGCAACTTTACTGCACTGCACTGCACTTGCAAAACAACAACAGCGCAGCTCTTTTGTAGTCGTTGTTCTTCTTTTTTCATTTTTTCGGTGTCGCAAGTGACATTAGTCATTTAGTGCGTAGCCGCAAGCAAACAAAGGATTAGCAGTGGATTACCAGATGGCATTATGGCAGTGAGCGAAATTTAGGCGAGCGCAACTGCTATTGAATAAAAGTGGAAGCGTATCTCCCTTTCGATTGATTGAAGCGTTGTAAACTAGCACTAAAATTATTTTTCTTTTAATAAAAACGAAATTAGATGGAATATGTATGTACGTGTTTAGCTGCAAATAACTTTTGCTTGTCACCAACACACAAAGCGTGCTTGGCTACACAGAAGACAGGTGCTCGGTTCAATAGTCCAAAAGTGCAACCTCCATGACGAAACATTTCTTTGTAGCGTATGCTGAGTCTCTTGGAGGAAGGGTAGGGTAATCTTTATTCTCAAACAGAAACGGTACGGAAATGGAACGGACGGTTTTCTTCTTCTTCTTTATTGGCACTATAGCGGCGCCTAGGCGATTTCGGCCGAGTCCAAAATAGCAAGCCAGTCTTCCTTGTCAACTGACGGCAATAGAAAATGGCAAGTGTAGCCAAGTCCATCTCCTCCAAAAAAGCAAAGCAGAGAAAGCCTTCCTTTTCATCTATTACCAGCTGAATACTTTCAGAGCTGGAGCGTTTCTGTCCATTTGAACGACATGTACTAGCCAGCGGAGCCATTGAATTTTAGTTCGGGCGTTTTTCCTGTTGGCCAGCATTTCAAGCTCTTTGCACTCACGTATAGCAGCCCCTCTCTTCTTATTGCGGCAAATACGTCTCGCTTCCCTCTTCAACCCCCTATAACGGTCTCACATGGCTCGCGTTACGCCCGATCACAGCGTGGCCCTGTAGGCGGCATCTATTTTCTCTGCAGCTTCTTGAAACTCCTCATCGCACCAGTTGTTCTTTCGGGCTCGCTGAAATCCGACTACTTCTTCGGCGCCGGTACTCAATGAGCAGGAAATGTGGTTCCACTGATCGCGTATATCGATCGGTTTGTTGAAGAGTGCTCCCAGAGAGCGGGTGTGAGAGTCGAGTGGCGAATAAATTGGCTGTCTGTTGTGAATGTGCTTTTCGACGTTAAGCTTTCCTTGCATTGTCAGGCGCACAGTCGTAGAGGCTGAAATTTCCGACAGTGGCATTGAATCGCATGGGCACAGATGAGCGAGATGTTGAAGAATCTCGCTTTCATGCGGATTGTAGCTAGTCATTCGTCCACCGGGGTGAACGCACAAGAATCGACTTATTGCCACTTCCAGGTGAATGACAGTCAAAAGTTTTTCCCACTTAGGTGGACTCCTGCGACCGGAACCATCGTCCGGACGGACGGTTTCGCAGTAGCAAAAAATGCAGGCCAATCACATCTCATTTATTTCATACTGAAAAGCTTGAACGTACTGTTAAATAGTACATTGGATAAAAGAGTTCGGTGCACAGTCCCCTTAAATTCCTATTGAACAGCTTTGCACGACCTTTTAAGAAAGATCGAAATGGTTCTGGAGGTGGCTGAGAAGTACATTAGAAGTCTTTGCTACCTTTTCTCCGCGGATCCGATTGTGTGTTCATTGCCTGCTAGCAATCCACAATAATAAAAGCTGAACAATTCATTAGCACATACTTACTAAAAAACTCACATTTTCTGGAATAATTTATTAGCTAGATAATTCTAACACTCAATTCCGATTCAATAAAACCAAAAGCCATAAAAAAATATTGCTTCCACAATTTACCAATAATTAACTTTAATTTTTCAAGTTTACCAAACGCATGAGTACATGCTGTAAAAATTAATAGGAATTAATGATTTTTTAAACCAGCAATTTACGACGATTTGATAACTAACAAATTGCGGTGGAGATTTATCAAGAAACGCAAGCACGCAAGCGCGAAAAAGTTACAAACAAAACGAGAATATGCATGCATGAAGCCATATAAGAACATGTCGTAGCAGGCACCATTGCAATGAAATGTCAACAACATCGGTAATGCAACATGACAACTATGTAAAGCAACAACACCATTAATAGCAATAAATACGCCACTAAGCTCGATGATGGCAACGCTTTACGAGCAGCAATAATCAGAATTTAAAACCAACCAGCAGACAACGCTTGATGACGATGAATCGATGAAATTGTTGTTGACAGAAGCAAAAGAGTTAGGAGCAGCTACAGCAGCGGTAACAGCAGCGATCAAATCATCAAGCAAAGTGACGCCAAGTTGACGATAGCCGTTGACAAGCCAACAACTTTATAATTGACATAGGAAGGACAGTGGTAGAGAAGCAGACAGGCAGACCATACGAAAGCTAGGCAGACGTATGTACATATGAGCAACACAATTGAATGTCAACTGTCAAGCGATCAGGCAGAGAGGAAAAAGAGCAAATTGCTTAGGCAGACAAGTTGTTAAACTATGAGCCGGTAATGGGTAATGTCGTTGTCGACAATGGGCCACACCAATGCAAAAACCGATACATCACTTCAACAGCATCAGCATCGAGAGCAGCGAGCAGCACTCTGCATTACGGGCATAAGCAATAAAGATTATCGCTACTTGATCAGCATCAGCTTAATTTTATTTGTGTACACACTCGCTTTGAGCAGCGTAGTCTCAGACTTATCACTCTTTTGAATACATATGTACATACATACCTACCTGATACTTCATTCAATCTGATCACTGTCGTTGTCATCTGATCTTCACCGAGAGGATCCCCCTCAACCAGCAAATGTTGCAGCGTTAACGAGCTTAACATATTTTTTCTTTTGTATGTTTCTCATTCACTAATTATTTTGGGCATTTATAAATTTTATCACTTTCTCAACCTCGTTAGTGCACATAAATTTTGGTTATTGAGGTGCGGAATGTCACTTTGTAATTAAAAAACTACAAGGTTGCCTACTTTATACCCTTTTCGAGTGCTACTCCTTTTCACTCACTTTTTTATTTAACTTGCTACAGGTTCATTATAAATTCATTTGAACCATTGATCTCACCAGCATTGCAGCTTTGCAGCATAGCTACTGATCTTCCATACATTCACACTTATACTTAAAATAGACTTACCTTAATGCGCATACAAATCGCACATTTCGCTTCCAATATGCTCAAAGAAAGACGCCAAATATGTACTAGTCACCATTGCGTCAGGTCTTAAATTTTAATATTTACATAAATCTAAGCAATCCAACTCTGCTGATCCTCATCCGCGCATGGTGATCTTTTCGATCTCCACACTTTAAAATTCGATCGCTTCCATTCCCACTCCATTTTTTCTGTATTTGTCACTTGTAAGCAATGTTTGTGTAAATGTCACTCTTCATTTTAGCTCTTCATTAGGCGCGATATTATCTCCTCGAAATAGCTTTGGATTTTGCTGCTACCAACATTCTTCGCATCGTTTAGTTAGTGATCGTACACAAAGGATGAAAGAGAATGCGATAAACGACATGATAACCATAAGATAAGCCATTTTATGACCTCTGCCTAATTTACTGAGAATGTATGGCATTGCCTGTCGAACGCTGGAAGCTGGTTCGTTTCGAAGAATTATGGTATAGTGCGGCATAGGCGAAAAGTACCCCAGTTGGAAAATAGTTCATGATGTCATTTTACGGAGGACTTCAGGCATTATACCACGCTTGAATTGCCTTAATTATCACTCTTAAAAGAGTAGATCATTTAAAGCCTCTGCCCTCTAAGCAAAAATCGGAGACAAAGATCAAATCATTATTTAGAAGAAACAAAAAGAGAAACCCAGATGAATGACTAGTGAGTGGCGTCTTATTATCAATTGCTTTAAAAATCCTTTATTTGCTCTTTTAAAATGTTAGCGATCGATAATCTCTGTACTAATGAGCGATGCCTTAAGCAGAGCATCTTGCCTGATGACAAGAACTGCTAAAAATTTCACTTGTTTGGAAAAGTCTTAATCGCTCTTTCGAAGTTTCAGCGGCCGGGAGTCGATGGCTATTCCTGTCGTATGTACATCAGGCGTTTATTTTCCCACAGGGATTTTGCCCTTCTATGTACACACATTCCACTCCTCCACTTGTTCGCCTGCATCGCTGCGATTGCGTAGCAAACACTTGAATTTTCAGCGTTGTTCGTCGCTGTTTCGCTTTCGATTGCGTAAGGTTAGCGTCGTATTGAGTTTTGTGCATTTGTTTTTCTTTTTCAATATTTCTATAACTTGCTGGTTTTCGTTGCCTTTAATTCATTTTTAATTTTATTTCTACGGCATTAGCAATCTTTCTCTTTATACATTTATTTATTTTTTCTTTTTCTTCCTTACTGTTTTCTCTTGTGTTTCGTTGCTTTTTTCAAGGGTTTTTAAGACAACTCAATTGCCGTCGCTTTTCCTTTGGTGATGGAAATTAATATTGCAATTGTGTTAAATCGTTATTGATGCTGTTGTATGATGTTGGGGTCAGCATGCAGGTTAAAATTATTATTTTAGCATTGCATATTTTTGCTTGAACAGTGAAGAACAAAAGATTAATACGTATCTATAAGAGGTCGGCAAGGATCAATGTTCCCGACTATGAATTGCTGATAAATGGCTTGTCAATTGCCTCAGATGATCATTTCGATATTTGTAACGATGTGTTAGGAGTTTTTTTTTTATGTTATATGAGTACTATCATATCAGAACACCGACCGGAGATGCGTAGAAGTCTTACTAGCGGTATTCTGGGAAGCGTAATGCCTTATTCACTGCTATAAATAAAAACTAGCGCATGTCTTCTCCAGCTAGCTTTCTGTTCAGGCGCTCATGCGTCTACTTATTCGACGAACTTTCTTCTGAGGAACCTTGAGCTGTCAAGCAAATTTTTTGTTAAAACCGTATTGTGCAAGGTTGTAGTGACAGCAAGGAACAAAACGATTTTCAACATGGGATTAGACATTATAACTACTTAACGACTTAGGTGGATGAAAGCGTCGTCGGAAATTACGGCTTCACGACCAATAAAAGTTTCTCTGCCTAATCGTCTGTCTTCTTATTGGGAGCCTTTTCTGCCACAAAAAGAGGAAAATATTCTGACAGACTAAATTTTAGGTTGATGTAAAGCTCCCTGTTAAGTTGCAATTCATCCGTGTAAAATTTCACTTATCATTGTCTCCAATCTTCACATACATTCATATCTTGTGGCTTTGAGCCATTATAGGTACCCCTTGATGGTAAATTCACTGAGTCTTACTTTTAGTGCTAGAGCCGGTGAGGCCCAAAATACAATAGCGGCCGCTGCTCCGAACTAACCACCTAACTTGCGCAGGCGTCTCTTTCGTCTTCTTCCAAACGAGAGCTCTATGGATCACTAATTATTATTCCTTGGCATTATTATTATTATTATTATTATGTCGGGTATACTCGCGCTGCGACGTGATAAGATCTATTGTACTCAACCCTAGCTTTAATTACTCCAACCTTAAGCTTTTTAAGAAATTTGACACTTTAGGAGGTGCCTCGTTTCAAATTATAGACGGAGCAGATAATCATCCCCTACGGTGTATCAGTCTGGAATTCATTATACTTGAGCAGACACATAGAATATGCTCTGGGGTTTCTCCACCCGCCCAAAAAACTGTCCGTCTCTACAGAAAGCCCCATTTTATTCAAAAGTTAATACAACTTGCAGTGTCCAGCAATAGTTATACTTATTACCTCGTCGTCGAGTATACAGATGGGCCAAGTTTGACTTGGATATTCTGGGGAATGTGTGTTTTGGCTTACAAATAAAAATCCATGCACAACTGTTCCTTCTTAAAATGTAGTTAAGTATTTTCGCACTCTTAGCGGATGTCTTGGTTCGTTAGTGCCAGGACATATGATTTTTGATGACAACAGAAAGGGTTAAAGGATTTTTGTTTGTTCCCCTAATTCGTACATCGATGGGAAAAAGGTAATCCCCACTCGATGTGTCTCGGAGCGGCCATTTTACCTTAGCGGTGAGAGCCTAAGAACCCTCTACTACTAAGTTTAACTGACGTCTTGATAAGTTGAGACTCTCTGAAAAAAGTTTTGTTACCTGTTGTATATACATCTTTTGCAGTTGTGACAAGGCTGAATATGGTAAATAAACTCACGATATCCGACTCTACGCACCGAATCTTCCGGGTCTTACCACATCAAAGGCTGTTGTTTCAGCGATCTGACATTGTTTCGATCAGTGAAAGGTTTCCAACTAAATCTTTCAACACTGATCTCTCTTACGTCCCGGATGTGCGGGTATAGAACATAGCCCATGTTTGCGTTTGCCAAAAGTGTTCAAGCCACAAGAACCATCAATAGTGGCGTCATGCTGATTCGCGTCTGCAGCAAAGCAACAAATGATGAATACTTATTTATATCAGAGTAGCAAAAAACAAAAATTCGCTACTTACTTATGTAGCCACTTAGCCTCCTTTTAGAGTCTAAAATTTAGACATAACCGCAGATTTAAAGATAATTAAAATGAGTAGCGCAACCTAGATAAAGGCCTGGAGTTGCAAGCAGTTAAACTGAATTGGCAATAATAAAAATTTATGTGCAACACATTGCCACAAGGAGTTATTGACCCGAGGTGAGAACATTGTAGCAGATCTTTAGCTCTTTTCGTAGAGTTTGCGTAGAAGCAGCATTAAAACTTAATAAAAATATACACATTGCTAACCAAAAACCAAAATAATAAATATTCTTAGTTAACGGAGCAGCAAGGAAGCAGCTATGTATGTGGTTTTTCGCTTAAATTAACTTAATCGAATTTCAATACAAAGAGTGCTGTCTTGAATAAAGAAAAAATTGAATTTACTCGTAATAATCATTACAGCAATGGAGCAACTTTAAATGTAACAGCAATGGCAGAATGCCGGCATCCGCGATGTAAACAAATTGCATAAAAATAATACAAAATTTTAAAATAGTTTTATATATTTATACGTACAAGTACATATATATGTACATTAGACTGCATCACTGCGCACACAAAAAAAATTGGTACTGTGTTTCCCTGGGTATTATAAAATCTATTATATTTTAAGACTTGCCCCAAAATATTTCGAAAAAATTTTAAGATTTCACCGAGCTGGACCGATTTGAAAATACCTCAGAGTTCTTCATGAATAAAAATAGTTTCTAAAATAATTTTTTGAAAAAATCCCCTCAGATGACAAAACAGTTTAAGCTTAAAAAATTTTAATACAAATATTTAAAAACAAATTTCAACGGAATCGTAATAATGGGATTTTTGATGGCTTTTTTTTAATTTTTTTCAAAGATTGGCATAAGAAACCATTGAATAACTGGATCAAAACTATTCCGATTTTGACTTTTGAGGTATCAAGGTTTTTTCACATCTTTATTTCTTTGTAAATAAATTCATTCAAGGTATGAAAGAGAAAGGTAGGATGAACGAGCGTCATTCCAAGTTGAATTAAGAAAAGTTGAAAAAGAAAAATAAAAATTGTGACGTGAATGAGTTTTTTTTTGCAAAGAAATAAAAAAAGTGGGGAAAATATATTTCCACTGATACCTCATAAATCTACAAAAATTGGAATAGTTTTGGCCCAGTTATACAAGTTTTTCTTAAATCACTCTTTGAAAAAGGTTAAAAAACAGCATCAGAAAATCTCATTATTACGATTCCGTTGAAAAATTTAAAAATAAAAATTTATTTTGATTTTTTAAGCTGTCATCGAAGGGAATTTTTTCAAAAATTTCTTTAAGAAACTATTTTGATTCACAAAAAACTCCATTTTTGAAGGTATTTTCAAATCGGTCCAGCTCACGTAAGTCCTAATATTTTTCCGAAATATTTTGATGGGCATCTTCAAATATAATAGATTTTGTAATTCCGGCAAAAAAAAACTTATTTTGGTGATGCAGTCTAATGTACATATGTATATACTTGTATATTATATTGTTGTTGCTATTGCATGTATCTAGATAATCGAGTGTTTATAAGAATAGAAAACAACACCAAAATTAGTTAGGAAATAGTACATAGAACTTACTGCTAAACTAAACTCTGCTACCCAAGACATAGGGGTCATGTGGCTAATATGACATAACACTTCAGCACAATGACAAAACTATTTTACGTTGTATAAAGAAATTTTTTTAGGAAAAAAAAAATCTATTCCAAAGAATAACACTTGGCTCCGACGGCAGGCAGGATGAGACGACTCATACGCATATGCAATTGTAATATGTGTTTATAAAAATACCACACAACAAAAACAAAATGCCACCAATTCAAATTGTTGACTGCTAGACTAGCTAACCAACTAGTTGAGGAGTTGGCTGACTGGCTGGCGTATACAACACGTACACACACACACACATACACAAGCCTACTTATAGACCCTCAAAATCAAAACAATAATCAAACAAGCGTTGAAAATTCGCTGCCAAAAGTTTGGCCGCCATGCGTCGTATTGCACTGCCTCGCCTTCAATACGGCAACACGGTAGCCACTTGAATGGATGACGCTTACGCAGCGGGCGTTCCCGTCGTTTTTTCGGCTACTGTACATAAGTACTACGTAGGCAGACACCGCTGATATGCAGTGGCTTCACGAAACTCAAAATATCAAAAAAAAAAAAAATACGAGTAAGAAAACAAAATAATAACACCAATTCCATAATGACGATCGTAATGATCAACGTCATTGAAAGTCATTTGGTTTGTTTATTTTTGGGAAGAAAAATCGGTTTCGCCTTTTGGTGTGTGTCTTAACAATTTTGTTTTTGTTTTTCTTTTGCTATTCGTATTTCTTGCTACTCACTTTGAAAGACTTAATTAGGAAACTCTAACAATGCGGCATTTAAGTATATACGTTAGTATGTATAAAACATTGGCCAATACCCAGCGGGCGTTGCCACACCTTGCTACTGAAAATACAAGCTAAACTATTTTTATGTGGCAAGTCCCCTCAAAATACTTCGAGGTAAGAGTGATGGCAAACCTCTACCAAATTTTTTAAAAATTTGCATATGTATATTAGACCTTTTTTCGAAACCCGTTTTTTGTGTTATTCGAAAAAGGCAATTTCAAAAAAAACGGTTCCCCATTTTCAAATTTAAGAAAAAACCAGAGATGCCGGTTTAATTTGCAAGTGAAGTAGAAAATAAGTGAGAAGTATTTTGGATTACAAGTAAAACAGAAAAAATAAGTGGGAATGAGAATACACCACCCTCTAAACCAGACAGACTATATAAGTACGGTATATTATAGACCGGTCATTCAACGAAAAACCAACCAACACCTTCATGAACTCTCACCCCTTGAATTCCATCATCGGAGAGCAAAGCTACCTGTCGCAGACAAGTTACTGCGTGGGGCCCGCGGTACTTTCACACAGCTCCATTTGACAGTTTCCGATACTCGTGCACTTAATAGCCCTAGCAATTTAAGAGTACGTTCCGAATCTTGTAGCCGTTGAGGAGGAAGATGCGATTGTGATTATTTCCGCTTTTTGCACTCGATCTAGCATTGAACGCATGTTTCATGACCGCAAGAGACCACGCCGGCCACAGCTTGGTTCATAGATAGCCATTGCATTTCTTCCAGCCAAAAGAAACGAAATCGTCTCTCGCAGCTGGTCTGGTGGTAAAGTCGATGGCATAGACTTTGACGCCAATGTAGAGCGCCGAAGTTTTCTTCTAACCGGCTTCCCAAATTCCAAGAGTGATCGGTAAGTTTTTCCACTGGCTTTCGTTGATTGCCAGTCTATACAGTGTCAAGTTCTGTTTGTAGAGATACTTTATGGATTGCCAAGTTGGAGGTCTGTGGCAACCGATAAGGAACTGCCTACAGAGCACGATTTATGCATACAGAAAGCATTCTGTTGTGACTTCTTTCAATGAGTCCAAATAGTACCCGTTGACCAAAATCATCAGCGTATGAGAATATGGAACCTACCTCTGCTAATTTGGGAAGCTTCGAAATGTCTTCTAACACCTATGACCGATCCAACGCTACTCACTTAGAGGGGCAGTGGCGTTTAAACCACGGGTAATCTGGTTGCTTATGGCATTAAGTGCGGTGGTGTTGTTCTGCACATTATGAAAGCCATGCTGATGCCTCCCTGGTTACGGCAGGAGGGACGTTAAGTGCGGGAGTAACAAGGCCTCTACTGTATTCGTTACGGGTGTGAAGAATGTCATCGAGTTTCGACGGGTTGGATATGGGCTTTGCAGTCGACTCTATCCAGGGGATCCCCGGGAACAACCTGATGCAAATATTCATGTCCGTTCGCTGGTCCCGTCACTTCACCTGAGATATTGGAGCGGGCAATACGATGGTCTTTCCTTTCGGTTTGGGCTTTAAATTAAAATGTAGCCATAAACGGTTTCAATATTTTTCGGCTTTCAATAATTTCTATCTTCACTACAAAAAAAAAACATCCAGTATCTATATTAATACAATAATTTATAGGTAGCTGCTGATTATTTTACTCCAATATTTTATTTACACCACAGGGGGCAGAATGGAGATCAACATACTCGCACTTATATCTACAAATATAAGCCTGTATTTACCATGCGATGCATATACATACATATGTATGTATGTACATATATGCATATCAACTGTACATTCATACTTACCGCTTGACCTCTATCTTCAACGCATTCATTTCACTTATGTAAGTACGGTTTCCTACTATCTCCTTCGCATATCCCAAAATTTACATATTTATTTTCTCCCTTTATGCTGATTATTTTTGTTACGCTTTTCTATAGAGCTATACAGCCCCAAATATTATTTACCTTCGTGTATTTTATTACCATATTTTGTTTTTGTTGCACTCACCAATTCTTTTCTTTTGTTATGATTTTATTTTACCACCTCCTTCGACTTTATTGTTTTTTCATCTTGTTTTTTCGGCAGCAAATTAATTTCTCTCTACACACACAAAATTTATTTTTTTAATTATCCAATCAAAATATTGGTATTGGCCGCGTTAAGATAACCTTCAGCCGGATATTTAAACTGTTCATTAGCCTAAATTTGGAACTCCAATATTTTAATATTTGAGCGTTGGAGGGAGTGTGAAGTATGTATAGGGACTCGCTGGGTCAGCGGCGTGGTTTTATCTTGCGGTGAGTGCAGTTTTGCTTGACGACGTTTCCATTTAGGTGGAAATGTGCCTCATGGCTCATCATTTTCTTGAAAAATCAGCATTGACTGACTATCCCTCCATTACTAAAGCAGGGATCACACGATTTGTACATTTGTACATTTTGACAGTTAGAGAGTGATGTTGCTTGGAAATTATTTAATTTGAAAAATGTAATTACTTCAGAAAATCAAATCAAATTTAAGAAAAAATTTTATAAAATTAAGGCTGATTAAAATTTTTTGGTCCATAAGGACGATTAGGTATTGAAAATGTCCTTTTCACATTTTGTCATTGTATATCCTTGAATTTCTACCATAATTATTTTCTAAAAAAATTATGTGTTAAGGACTAATGTGCACTCGACCACATCCTCGAATTTCGTCCTTCTAACTTTATTTGCTTAAAAAAATAAAACTAATGAAAAGGACATTTGCAATACCTATTCGTCCTTGTGAATCAAAAAATTTTAATTTTTTTAATTATACAGAATTTTCTCCTTCATTTGGTGCCCACATTCTTTTTCTACATTAGAATGCATTTTTTAAATAATTTTTGGTATTAATCATATCTGAAAAACTACAAAGTCCTTTGAAAAAAATCCTGACGTCAGAGAGGAAAACTAAAAACCCAGTTTTACTATATTTGGCGCACCGTTTCGTGAGCATATTGACTGTTTCATGTGTTTCTAAATTTTTGTTTGTTTGTAATATATCTAATCTTCGATCGGTTAACGTGGTCAAAAGTTATGCGGTAACATACATAAAAAAAAAAATATTAAAAAAATTAAAGAAAATAAAAAATTAAAATTAAAAATATTTCGACGAATTGATAGTTTTTCTCCTTTTTGTGAAGTCTGTTAAAAATTAAGCATAATTCCATCACATTTATTGATTGGGCCCACATTTTTTTGCGGATTGTAGACGCTATAGTGATCCAATCTTACAAGAGTACAAACTAAATTTCATCGAAATCAGATTAAATTTAATGTTTTCGCCCACAAGAGTGGAGGGCGTGGAAACTATCCCATATTTACCAAATTTCATAATTCTAAATTCCTAAGTAAAACTAGAGCACATGTCAAGTTTCAGCGAAGTCGGTGCAGGTTAATTATTATTTCCACCTGCCTCCATATAGGCGAAACAGTGTGCGCTGTTAGAAAAAGGAACAGTCCAGCGCCTTCGTCGTGGTCTGCAGGCTGTATCGGAGATACACCCGCTAAATTTAAACGTAGAATACGTGGTATGGTTAAGAGCATATCCAAGTCAAAAACGAAAGCACAAACTAAGAAAAAAATATCGATAACAAAAGCGATAATAAAATCGATAACAAAATCGATAA